>NW_026975250.1:0-300000 GCF_030014295.1 Loxodonta africana | reverse complement strand
CGTGCACACAAGCGCACGCACCAGGGCACCCGGAACGTTTGCCAAATCCCCGCCCCCCTCAGCACCCCAGGCCCCGGCCCCAACGCGCATGGTTCCCCACCGCCCCCACCCTCCTACTCCCCCACCGCCCCACTCTCGGTCCCCCACCCCCAACCCCCCTCCGGCCCTCCACCCCCCACGACTCACGCACGCCCTCCTGTCCGCCCGCGCTCTCATGCTCGCGACGCCGACTCACCCCGCTCCCTTTCCCCCCGCCCCGGAGACGCCACCTTCCTGAGTCCTCCCGCGAGCCTGGAGACCACTCACTCAGGCGGAGCCTCCTGAGAGCCTCTGGTTGGGCGTTCTCGGCCGGGCCACCGCGCCTCCGCTAGACCTAAGTCGGGCCTCCCTTGGTGAGATGTTTTCCGCAGTCGGACCGGGGGGCCCAGAGCCCATCCGTACCAGCTTTGGGAAGGGGTTCCCGGCTGCCCCCCCATTTGTCCGCCGGCGTCGCGGAAGGATGAAAAGCAGTGAGGAAGAACGCTCTCAGTGGTGGCCGTGGTCTTCTCTTGTGACGCGGATGCCGGCAAACGCACAGCTCCCCCCCTCCCTCGGAACGCAATTTGCCCGTTCAACCTGCTTCACGCCTACCGTTGGCTCGGCAACAGGGACGACGGGGGAAAAACGTTTCCCACTCTGCCTGCTGTGCCACGCGGGAACTCAAAGAACGAGGAGGAAAACCTCATCTCGTTCCGTTTGTCGCGTCCGTCCAAAGGATACGGATCGGAGAACACCTGCCCATCCCACACTTGGGACGTGCTCTCCCTCCCGCCCCCGGTGGACGCTCATCCCCTTGGGCGCCTACCCGTTTGGCCCTTTCAGTGGCGCGCGCCCCATGACGCTCCTGAGAGGTTTCCCCGGAGGCCTAGGCGAGTCTGTCCCCTCCCCCACCCCCAAGCCCCGGCAGGTGCCCAGGTGGACCCGGTTCCGCCCCGCCGCCCTTCGCTCCAGTTGTTGGCCGTCACCTTGCGGCCGCTTCTATATCGTTCCCCTCTGGAGCTCTGCGGCGCCAACGAGATGGGAAGCGATCCCAGCGAACGCGCACAGGCCACGGCAGCCCAGGGCCTCCGCTCAATTTCCCTGAGTCCAGCCTGTCTCCCTGGGTCCTCCCTCCCAGGGCCCCCCCGAGTGGTTTGCCCGCCCACCCACCTGCTCGCCTGCCTGCCTCCCAACGAGAGGGGATCTCTATCCGGACACACCGGCTGGCCGGCATGGTGCTCCAGGGCTCCAGCGGGGTAGACGGGATCTTCCTGGCTGAGGGGTGAAATGGCCTGGCTGGGTGGATCCCCTTGGATTGGAACTTTGGGAGATGGAGCCAAGATGGTGGAATAGACTGACCCTTCCGCCTAGCCCTCTTTACAACAAAGACCTGAAAAAACAAGTGAACGAGTATATTTGTGACAAGCTGGAAGTCCTCATCATCAAAGGCAAGCTTAGACAACGCACTGAGGGGCAGGAGGAGGAAGAGACCTTTCAGAAGCAGAGAGGGTTTACCGGACCTGCATCGCGGGGAGCCCTCAGGCACCATTCCCAGAACGGCTGCTGCAGCGGGCTGGTACTATCATTCCACTGCTGTTTCGTCAGGGAGAAGCAGCCAGTCACACAGACTACTCACACCTCCAGAACCTGAGGAGAACGGAACTCTCAGCAAAAGCTAAGTACTAGCGTATATTTTACCGCACCCCTCCACCCCCAAGCCGGCTTCAAGGGTTGAATCTCTGGGCCTGATATTGCCCTGTTGAGCACCTAGAGCCATCCTTCTGGCCTTGGGGAAAGAAAAAATGTGCAATGGGGGAAAAGATAATTTGCTAGTCCGTTAACCAGGGGAGCTCAGGACAGAAGAGGCTGCTGTCCAGGCATCAACCGTCCATGGTCCTTGAGCACCTTTCCCTTCTGCATGGACCTGTGTGGGCCTATTTCAGGAGAATAGGCCCTTGTTGGCAAACTGCAGCCATTTCAGCTGTGCAGTGGAAAGGTGGGTGTTTGACATTTGGCATTGCTTTCTGTATTAAACAAGGTGTCCTCACCTACCCACATCAGGTACCTAAGGACTGGTAATTCCACTCAGATCACCCAGCCACCCACGACAGGGGTCCAGAGATAGCTGGTATCTCCCAGTCCTTACAACCAAAAACTTTGGGTGCCCATGGTTCATCTGCAGAACCCACCCCCCAGGATGCTCTAGTTAATACAGACACGTTTTCCTCAGAGTAAATCGGGGGTCGGTTCTCAGTCCCCTGCCTTGTTCAGAGCACGACCCCCTGCTGCAATCAGATACCGGTATATACACGAATCACCCCTGCCCTGTAAGACTGTAGGACAGAGCCTGTACCACACACTTGATATCAGCTACCTGGAAACCTGAGCTGAATTCATACAAGAAAACTGAGTGGACTCCTAGACTGATATACCTGATCACGGCTCTAGCCAGCTGGGGACAGGACCCCAGAGCTTCAAAGGTGAAAATAATAAAGCTAGCTCACTCAAGCAACCCATAGGGGTATACCAAAACAAAACAAAGCAAACAGCTATGACACAGTAAGCAAGCATAAACTAATACAATAACTTATAGATGGCTTGGAGACAACAGTCAATATCAAGTCACATAAAGAAACAGACCATGATCACCTCAACAGCCTCTCAAAACAAAGTATCCAGGGATCTTCTAGATGAAAGTGTATTCCTGGAATTACCAGAGGCACAATACAAAATTTAATATACAGGACCCTTCAAGTCATCAGGAAGTAATCAATATGCAGAACAAGCCAAGGAACACACAGATAAAGCAATTGAAGAAATTAGAAAGATTATTCAGGAACATAATGAAAAGTTTAATAAGCTGGAAAAATCCATAGACAGGCAGCAATCAGAAATTCAGAAGAGTAACAATAAATTTAAAGAATTAGACAACTCAATAGAAAGTCAGAGGAGCAAAATTGAGCAAGTAGAAGCTAGAATTTGTGAACTGGAAGATAAATCACTTACCACTAATATATTTGGAGAAAAATCAGATAAGAGAATTAAAAGAAATCAAGAAACCTTAAGAATCATGTGGGACTCTATCAAGAGAAATAACCTACGAGTGATTGGAGTAGCAGACAGGGAGGGATAACAGAAAATACAGACAAAATTATTGAAGGTTTGACAGAATACTTCCCTGATATTGTGAAATATGAGAAGATATCTATCCAACATGCTCATCAAACTCCACATAAGGTAGATCTTAAAAGAAAGTCACCAAGATGTATTATAATCAAGCTTGCCAAAGCCAAAGATAAAGAAACAATTATAAGAGCAGCAAGGGATAAAAAAAAGTCAACTACAAGGGAGAGCCAACGAGAATAAGCTCGGACTACTTGGCAGAAACCACGCAGGCAAGAAAACAATGGGATGACATATTTAAAAAATTGAAGGAAAAAATTGTCTGCCAAGAATCATATATCCAGTAAAACTGTCTCTTAATATGAAGGTGAAATTAAGACATTCCCAGATAAACAGAAGTTCAAGGAATTTGTGAAAACTAAACCGAAACTACAAAAAATACTATAGGGAGTTCTTTGACTAGAAAATCAATAACATCACGTACCAACTCAAGACTAGAACACTGGGCAGAGCAACCAGAAGTCAACCCAGAGAGGAAAATCCAAAAAAACAAAGTAAGTTTAAAATAAAAGCACAAAACAGAGTAACAGCGATGTTTTTATATAAAACAAGACAACGTTAAAATAATAGACGGGAACTAAAAAATGTATTCATACACCTTCCACACGGAGAGAAAAATACGGCAATACAAAAAAGTAGTTTTTAAATTTAGAAAGACGGGTAAATAATAAGGTAACCACGAAGCAAACAAACTATTCTACTCATTGACATAAAATACAAGTGAAAAAGAAACTCACCAGAAACAAAATCAACAAAAAATACGAAGAAAGCATAACATATAAAAAAAACCCGCTTGGCATATAAAACTAAGTGGGGAAGAAAAATATGTTTGGCGGTGGTGCTGGTGGTGTTAGTTGGTGGGCGGCCGGGCGGCCGGGCGGCCGGGCGGCCAGACGCCCGGCGATGCGCCCTCGCCGGCCGCCGATCCGGATTCGTCCCTCTGTCGCCTGCGCCGGGTGTTGGCTGCCACCTGGCGGCAGCTTTTATATCGTTTTCCTCCGGAGCTCCGGCGCCGACGACGTGGGATGCGATGTGGCTGCGCTGGCCGAGGCGACGTTCCAGGACGCCCGCGGCGTTGGCACGATCTTCCCGGTCTCGGTGGGGCGTCGTCACCAGACCCATGTTCCGGGATTGGGCCTGCAGGTTAACCGGTGTGGGGTGGTCTCTGCTGCCTTAGCCGCTGCTTCATGGGTGAGACGTTTTCAGCTGCTAGACCGGGTCAACCAGTCCACGCCGGCTCATCCACCTCCCCGTGTTTGCGCATACTGAACGGTACAGGAACGAGATGGTTCAGGAAAACGAGTGAAAAAAAGCATGCTAAGAACTTTCACGTGTTTTTTTTCGCGTGACCATCTCTTCACCGGTCCATGTGGTGTAAATATGCTGTGCCCTATATAAACACCATGTGCTCGCCCGCGTGGGTCCCGGACCGTCAGAGGAGTTAAACCGCCCGAGAATATTTTTCCAAGTCATGCTTCGTGGGTCCCCAGGGCAACCCCGTCTCCCCATTGCTGGCCTTTAAGAGTGCTGCTGTCCATCTGGTCCTCAAGCAAGTGTCTTCGTGCGTGGCTCGTACTTTTTGAACGGTCCCACTTTCCGGAGTTTTTCCTGAACTTTTTGTCTGAGGGGTTATTTCAAGCGTTCACTGTTGGTGCGGTCTTCCCGTGGCGCGCAGAGGCAATCACTCTAGCGGCTGCACGGTCCCGGCCGGCTCCATCACACTGCCTTGTGCGTCGACCAGAGTACCCTTGGATCTCCGGGGCTGCGAGAGATGGGGTCGTGTTACCCCGCGATGTATGAGGAGCAGTTCCTTTAAAACGCTTTGACGCGGGTGCGTCTCTTGCCGTGAGTTGCTTTGTTTCTTATGCTGTAAATACGCGGTTTGGTTCACGAGCTAGCTACCGTTACGCTCTGCTTGTATGGTGACTCTTGTCAAATAACACAGGATTCTGGGTTTTGAGTCCATGGGCCACCGATTTCCCACGTTATCTGCTGCCTACTTGAAGGCCTACCTGGTGCATTTATGCCATCTTTTGTGCTTCTAGTTATACGATGCTTCCGTCTTCCCTGGGTTCCCGTGACCGACCGCGGTGTTGTGACCGCGGTGTGAGTCGTCTAAATGGCATGCTCCCTTCTGAAAGCAATCTGTGGTTTCCACAATATTCATACCATCTTGCATCTTTTTTTTTCTTTGTTCTTTTCATGTCAGGTGTTCACCCACTGGAGCTTTTTTGGCTGCTTTTCTACAGCATGTGATTGGAGAGCGGGGAAGAACGTGATCCCTACAAAAGCCTTCTCGCCCACTACTAGCCATGCTCATTTTGCATGTTTTTTGCTGCGTCTTTTTTGATTTCATCACTGTAGCGAGCTGTCCCAGTCGGGGTTGAATCTGCGCTCGACGAGGCACTTTCGTTGTTTACACAGAGTACGAATGTCCCGTGCACGTGAGACGGTGTGTTTTCTCGTCTCTGATGAGAAAAAAATGACTTTTTTGGAGCTGATCCTGTTACAGTGATTTGTCCTTACTTGCAAAAGTGGTGGGTGGAGACGGGCATGCGTTTTTTTTGACAAAACCTGATGAGCAATGAAACAGGAGTTTCTCTTCCTAGCTGTGAAAGGTTGAGTTTATTTTCTGGTAGCGGTATGGCACAGATCTCTACATTCTTCTGGACATTGAGTGTTTTGCATGGTACGATGTGGTGGTCGATGGATGGGGAGGCTCTCTCCTTAGTAAAGCGTTCTTTATATGTCTTTGACGCTGTTTTACGGGCTTTGCAAGGCGTTGCCAAATGCCTTACACAATGTGTTAGTGGTTCATACGCAGGGCTCCTCTAATTCGCGGGAGCAGTCTGCTGGCGCAGCGTGGAAGACGAGGAGCACTCTCCGCCTATTGTTAAGGCTAGACACGCCCTTTGAGCTGGTGGAGGGGCTTGCCAGTCAACCAGCTGGCATCATATAGTGGGAATATGAGTGTGCCTCTGTAGTTTTCCAATTACCACGTTCCAGGACGGAAGATGTGGGTCCGCCATGGAAACACGTATAATGTTTTGTAGTTCTCTGCCTACAAACATCTGGTGCTCAACGTGCTGGAGGAGGAAAGGTGTGGGTTGCTTAGGATGTGCACTTACTGACGTGGCCATAGGCTAGACGAATAGATATATGAAGCGTCCTCTGAAGCACCTGTTGCTTCAGTCGTTTACTCTTGTTCAGGGGGAGTGCACGCATGCCTCCTGGCTTGGTAGAAAGAACACCTTCACAATGTTGGTGTAGCCAAGGGAGAGAAGATTTGTCCTCTCGTGACGTACTCCTGGACCAGGCTTGCTCCCATGTGTGGTGGGGTCTTTGGGGGTATGTGGCCATGTAATGCACAACGGTCGCTCCTGTTGGGATAGAGGTGTCTGTGGCCTTCAGTGACCGGGGGTAGTTGTTGAATTCTGGCTCCCCATGTGCCTCTGCCATTAGTGTCTGCACCTCCCCCACCCACTGCAGTCTTCTGTCTGGCCCTCTTTGCACACGTTAGCACCCCACCCAGGGCCCCAACTCGCTTGATACTTTCATTCTGCTCTTCACCCCCCAACACCTGTAGATGCAAAGACATAGGAGGGAGTTGTCGGAGATGTCCTGATGGCTCCGTTGGCGCTGTACTCCTGAGTTTGCCAGGAGCCTGGGGACCAATCGCTAATGATGTCATGTTTGTGAGTCACTGGGTGGCTGTGTGTGGTTGCTTGTGCGTATGCTAAATTTTGCTGTCTGGTGTTGCTCCCCAGAGCTTTGCAAGGCATCCCCACTCAGCAGCTCTTGCCTTTCTGTCTCTGGATGTGTTCATTCTCTGAAATCTCTTCCTTCTCCCCCTGAGTCACTTCACAGCTTGGAGTGCCTGGCAGAGTGCCTAGAGTGGAAAGAGCAAAAGGGGAAGGCCCCTGGCTGTACTGGTTGTGCATGGTCAGAGAAGATCTGGTAGTCTAGGTGGAACGTCTAGAGAGTAGTCATTGATTGGGGAGCTACATCAGGGGTGGACCCTGGCCAGGTGAAGCAGGCTGAAATGTGGCAGACTCTCCGGAGATGACGAATTCCCCTGATAACATTGTTTGCAAATATCTGGCTGAGTGCCATGGACAGGGAACATTGACACATACCTGCCAGATGCCTACCCTGGGTCTGAAGAGTCCACCCTGGTCTCCAGCGAGTCATCTCAGCACACACTTTGCCTGCACGCATGGAATTTGCCTAATTTCGTGAATGCCTTGTGCTAGGAACACAGGTTGTCACTCAGCCAAAGGAGAGCAGAGACGCAATCAACCGAAGCCCCTATTTTCAAGTTTTTGCCCTCGGTTGGTCCACAGCCCCTGGTGGCACACTGCATGTGTGTCACTTCTCTGAAGACAAGGCCCAAATCTGGGCGTCCAGGGCCCCAGCAGTCCAGAGTCTGTGGATGGTGGCATACATATGTCTTTGCCACATATGGGAGGGAGCTCTGGGCCCTAGACTGGCTCTACTACAGTTCCACAACATCAGGTATTTTCCATAACATTTGGCCCCTCCCCTTGGGAGGGTGTGTTCTCTCGTTACATTTCTCTAACCACTGTGAATCTGCCACCTGCAGATGCCTGAGCGTGGACATCAACATCACTGGCTGCAGTGTCACAGGTCACTAGGTGTCTAGGCTCACACTGACCTTGGCTGTCTTCTACCCAAGAAGGAGCCTAATCCTTCAAAGGAAATGAGGGCACATGGTCACGGACCTGCAGTCTTTCTTTCATCCACACAGCAGGGTAGGTGAGGGCAAAGAGGCCAGGTAGGCCAGGTGAAGGCTGAGTGCGGGGGCCTAAGGCTTCTTTCCCAAACACCATGGAGACAGCCACCGGAAGGCTGGGTGGAACTTCTGATGGGGATGGGTCACAAACACTGAGCCAATAGGAGAGGTCCAGCCTAACTGGCAAGTTCTCCAGAGCCCTCCATTTTACCCACGGACACACAATGGACCCTTGTGTCTTAGGCCCCAAAGTCGAGGGCACCCAGGGAATAACTTCACAGTAGGCAAGCCCTGATGTTGACATGTTCAAACCAATAGGCCAGCAGGCAGGGTACCTCCTTTCCACTTATGCTAGGATTTCAGTAGGCAAGGTGCCCTTCCTCAGTATCTATGGCCCCTCTCTGGATGTGTTCATTCAGAGAAATTCCTTCATTCTTCCCCTAAGACACAAGTGTGAGGGGCCTGAGAGAGAGCCTGGAGATGAAATGGGGGAGGCTTCTGGCTGCACCACTTCCCCGTGCGCAGACAATAGCAGGTAGTCTTTCTGGAAGGTCTTAGCTTCTGTTGATTGACATGGGCAATACAGTAGGGATGGACCCTGGCCAGGTGGAGCTTGTGGGCAGATGCAACCCCTCTGGAAATGAATAACTCTGCTGCTTTGTAGGATGAAAACCTCCCCCTGCCGACTGGAATGGGCAGAGAACTTTGACCCACACCTGCCACGGGGCTTTACTGGGCCTGAAGACCGTACTCGGGCCTATTCTTGCCTATGGGGTTCATCTATTCAGGCCTATTCTGGCCTGCAGGACTCTGTTTCGGCCTATGCTTGCCTGTGGCAATCTCTGTTTGGGCCTGTTCTGGCATGCTGGACTCTCCCTCCAGGCCTGTTCTCTCGAGCGGGACTCTACTCGGGCCTATTCTTGCCTACAGGACTCTGTTCTTGCCTATTCTTGCTCTGGGAATGTCCATTAGGGCTATTCTCGCCTCTGAGACCCCCCTGGGCATTTTTGGCCTCTGAGACTCTCCGTTCAGGTGTATTCTTGTCTACGGGACTCCTCTGGGCCTATTCTGGCCACGAGGAATCTCCATTCGGTCCTATTCTCGCCTGTGGGACTGTCTGGGCCTTTCTGGCGTTCCGGACTCTGGGCCTATTTATTGCCTGTTGGATTCTCCACTTGGGCCTGTTCTTGTCCTGGGGACTCTGTTCTGGCCTCTTGCCTCACGGTTCCTCTACTCGGACCTATTCTTGCTTGCAGGCCTCTGGGCCTATTCTTACCTCCTAGAATCTCTGTTCGGGCCTATTCTTACCTCCGGGTCTCTCCGTTTGGGACTATTACCTGCAGAACTCCGTTCGGGCTTATGCTGGCCTCCGTGATTTTTAGTTTGGGCGTATGCTATCCTCTGGGACTTCCCTTCAGGCCTATTCTCGCCAGTGGGACTCTCCGTTCAGGCCAAATCTTGCCCCTAGGACTCTGCATTCAGGCCTATTTTTGCCAGCAGGACTCTATTCAGGCCTATTCTTGTCTACAGGGCTTCTCTATTTGGGCGTATTCTTGCATGCAGGGATCTCCATTCGAGTCTATTCACTTTGGGACTCTATTGGGGCCTATTCTTGCTTCCGGGGCCCCTCTATTCGGGCCTATTCTGTTCTGCAGCACTCTCCATTTGTTCCTATTTGTGTCTGTGGGTTTCTCTGTTCGGGCCTATTCTCCCGGCAAGACACTCTGTTCATGCGTTTCTTGCCTCCCACACTCTCCGTTCGTGCCTATTCTTTGAAGTGGATCTCTAATCGGGCCTATTCTTCCTTTGTGGCTCCTCTATTCGGGCCTATTCTGGCCTGGTGGACTCTCCGTTTGGGCCTATTCTCACTTCTAGGACTCTCTGGGCCTATGTTGGCCTGCGGGTTTCTCAGCTTGGGCATATTCTCCCCTCCAGGACTTCCCTTCGGCCTATTCTGGCCTTTGGCACTCTCCGTTCGGGACTTTCTGGCCTTCTGCACTCTGTTCGTGCCTAGTGCCTGTGGATTGTCCCTACGGACCTATTCTTGCCAGGGGGACTCTGTTCGGGCCTCTTCTTGCCTGCACAGCTCCTCTACTTGGGTCTCTGATTGCCTGTGGGACCCTGTGCAGGCCTGTTCTGGTCTGCTAGACTCTCCATTCGCGCCTATTCTGGCCTTCCCGACTCTCCTTTCGGTTCTATTCTTGTCTGCAGGACTCTATTCGGGCCTATGCTGGCCTATGGGGTTCTCGGTTTGGGTGTATTCTCGCCTGCGGGACTTCTGTTCAAACCTATTCTGGCCTGTGGGACTCTCCATTCGGGCCTATCCTCGCCTCCAGAACTCTCCGTTTGGACCAATTCTTGTCTCCGGAACTCTATTTGGGCTTTTCCTTGCTTGCGGGACTGTGTTCTGGCCAATTGTTGCCTCCCGGCCTCCTCTATTTGGGTGTATCCTTGCCTGAGGGACTCTGTTCGGTCCTATTTCGAGCCTGTGAGACTCTCTGTTCAGGCCTATTCTTGCCTCCGGGACTCTCCACTCGGGCCTACTGTTACCTGCAGGACTTTTCTTTGGGGCTTCGGCTTACCTCTGGTGCTCCTGTATTCGCTCAAGTTCTTGCCTCCGGGGCTCCACGATTTGGGCTTGTTTGTGAGTACGGGGCTCCCTTATTCGGGCCTGGTTTTCCATGCGGGGCTCCGCTATTCGGGGCCCATGAGGGCTACACTATACGACTGTACAATGCAGAATATAGATTATATAGAACATAGAAATACAGAAAATACGATGTAGAGTACAGAATTAAAAATACGGAATGAAGAGTGTGGATTACAGATTATAGGATATAGAAAATTCTGCAATGTAGGAAGTAGAATATAGAAGAATGCATGTGTAATATAGAAGAATGGAGGATATGGAACAGGGAATATAATATGCAGAGAAATAGAAATAAATAGTAGAACATAGAACTTTGAATATATAACATATAATACAGAGAATGGAACATAGAAGCTGAATTATGGAAGAATATAGAAATAGAATATAAAATATATAGAACACAGGATTATAAATGATACGATATAGAAAATAATGGAATAGAATGTACCACGTAAAATATGGAGTATAGGAGAACAGTATATAGAATAGAGACTATAAGGGTAGAGAAAATACAAGATATTCTATGTTGTACATTTTGTATTCTTCTGTATTCTATATTCTAAGTTTTATATTCTATTTCTGTATTCTGTATTCTTTATTCCAAACTCTCTACACCATGTTCTATTTTCAAAGTTCTTTCATATTCTATCTTCAGTGTTCTATATTCTATATTTTTCTACATAAAATATTCCTCTAGATTGCATATTTCATATTCCATTATTTTATACTGTACATACTGCACTCTATAGTTTAAGTTCTTCCACATTCTGTATTCTTTATTTTACATCCTAAATTCTATGTTTTATGTTCTTTCATATTCTTCTAGTTTCTGTTTTTCTATATACTATATTTTCCTGTAATCTCTATTCCATATTCTAATTTATTACTTCTACATTCTATATTCTTCTACATTCCGTAGTCTATATTCTTCTAAATTTTATATTCCCTATTTTACATTCAATACTCTATATTCCATTGGCTTCTGTATTCTATAATCTATATTCTTCTATATTGTGTGTTCTCTATACTTTAATATTTGATAGTTTGTATTCTATATTCTGTTCTTTATTCTCATTAATATTCTATATTCTGTATTTTCTATATTTTGTTGCATACTCTTCTATATTCCATGTTCTTTTTCCATATTCTATATTTTTCTATATCGTTTTCTGTATTCTATATTCTACATTCTATAATCTATATTCTTCTAAAGTCTGGATAATATATTCTTCTATCTTGTATATTCTGTATTTTACATTCTAAATTCTATATTCCATAATCTTCTATATACTATAATGTCTATTCTCTATATTATGTATTTTTCATTCTCTATTCTGTATTCTACATTCTAAATTCTTTTTCTATATTCTATTGTCTGTATTCTATATTTTTTTCTGTATTCTGTATTTTCTATAATTTTCTGTATTCTATATTCCATATTGCATATTCTGTATAGTATATTCTACATTCTATATTCTCATATTCATCTTCTATATTCTATAGTCTATAATTCTACATTCTATATTCCAGAATCTTCTAGTTTCTATAATCTTCTATATTCTATGTTCTTTATTCTATATTTTATATTCTACATTTTGTATTCTACTTTGCACATACTCTATTCTATATTTATCTCTATTCTTTATTTTTCTATATTCTCTAGTCCCTAGTCTGTATTCTATATTCCATATTCTATGTTCTATATTCTATATTTTTATATACTATGTTCTTCAGTATTCTACATTCTGTATTCCATATTCTATATTCTACGTTCTGCATTCTATATGCTATATTCTTATATGTTCTGTATTCCATACTTTCCTACATTCTTACTCTACATTCTATATTCTCTTATAATCTATGCTACTCTATCTGATATATTCTATATTATACATTCTATATTCAAAATTCCAGTCTACATTCTCTATTATAAAATTTTCAATATTCTTTATTCTTCTCTATTTTCTATTCCATATTCTGTGTTCTCCATTCTACATTCTGTATTCCATTTTCTTCTATATTCTATTCTACATTTTATATTTAAAATTTTCTGAATTCTATATTCTATATTTTATTGTATATTCTACCTTCTAATCTCTATATTCTATAGTCTTCTGTAATCTAATATTCTCTGATATCTCTATTCTACATTCTATGTTTTGTAATCTATATTCTTCTACTTTCTCTATTCTATATTCTTCAATCGTGTACACACTATACCCTATATTCCCTATTTGTCAGTATTCTATTTTCTTCTACTTTCTATCTTTATATTCTGTAGTCTGTCATTTATATTCTTTATTCTTCTATATTCTGCATTTTATATCCTATATCTTCTATATTCTAAATTTATGTTCTATGTTTTCCTATATTCTGCATTCTGTATTTTTCAATATTCTATATTCTTCTATAATTATATTCTACATTCTCCTTTTTTCCATATTCCAGTCTTCTATACTCTATATTCTTCTATATTCTTTTTTCTTTTATATTCTCTATTGAATCTTTTATGTTCTATGTTCTTCTATATACTATATTCCTCTATATTCTATAGTCCATATTCTATATTCTACTTTCTAAATTCTTCTATATTCTGTATTTTATATTCTACATTTTTAATTCTATATTCTTCTATGTTCTATATTTTTATATTTTTCCGTATTCCAGGTTCTATATTCCATACTCTGTATTCTATATTCAAACTTCTATGTTCTGTATTCTTTATTTATCTATATACTATATTTTTCTGTATGGTATATTCTATGTTCCATATTCTATATGCTACATTCTATCTGTATTCTTCTATAATTTACATTCTATATTCCATAATTTTCTGTTCTATAATCTGTATTCTATAGTCTTTATTCTGTATTTTATATTCTGTATTCTACTTTCTATATTCTAAATTCTGTATTCTATGTTCGACATTATAGAAGAATATAGCATGAAGAATAGAGAATATAGAAGAAAATAGAATATAAATATAGAATACAGAAGAATATAAAATGTAGGATGTAGAATACAGAATAGAGAACGCAAAATGTAGAATGAACAATTTCAGAGTATATAGATTATAGAATACAGAAGATTATAAATTATAAAATATAGAAGATTGTGGAATAAAGAATGTAGAATGTAAAATATAGAATATAGGAGAATAGGGAATATAGAAGAATACAGAATATTGACTATAGTAGAAAGAATATGGAATATACAAAACACAAAAATATAGTGTATGTAAAAATATAGAAAATAGAAGATTCAATATAGTATATAGAAAAATATAGAATGTAGAATATAGAATACAGAATGTAGAATATAGAAGATTTTAGAATATAGAATGTAGAATACACAATATGGAATAAAGAATACAGAAGAATATAGTATACAGAAAAATATAGAATATAGAACATAGAACATCAAATATAGAATAGAGAGTATGGAATATAGGATATAGGAAAATACAGAATATAGAAAAACAGAATTTAGAATGTAGAATACGGACTATAGAAGGATATAGTATATAGAACAATATTGAACATAGAATACAGAAGGTAGAATACGGAATAAAAAAGAATATAGAAAATAGTACAATATAGAATATACAAGAATATGGAACATAGAAGAATATAAACAAGAACATAGATTAGAGAATATGCATTACAGAAGACTATAGAATATAAAATATCAAATATAAATTTAGAATATAGGAGAATATAGAATATAGAAGGCTATAGAAAATACAAGAAAAAGAATATAGTAGAGAGTAGAATACAAAATATGGAAGAATAGAGAACATAGAAGAATTAGAATATAAAATACAGAAGAATATAGAATATACATTATAGAAGAATATACACAATAGAAGAGTATACAAGACAGAATATAGATTAACAAGAACATAGAATACAGAATTTAGAATATACAAAGTAGAATGTAGAATACTGAATATAAAATATAGAATAAAGACTATACAATACAGATTATAGAATATAGAAAGTTACATAATGTAGAATGTAAAATACAGAAGAATGTAGAATATAGAAGAATACACAATACAGAATGTAGAATATAGCATATACAATATAGAATATGGGACATAGAATATACCATACAGAAAAATATAGTATATAGAAAAATAAAGAATATAGAACACAGAAGTTTGAATATACAATACAGAATACAGAGTATGGACTATAGAACCTAGAATATGGAAAAATATAGAAATAGAATATAAAAGAATATAGAATACAGAATATAGACTATAGAAGAATTTAGAATGTAGAATGTAGAATATGGACTATAGTTTATAGAGGAATACAGTACATAGAAGAACATAGAACATAGAAAATACAATACAGAATATAAAAGAAAAAAGTATATAGAAGAATCTGGAATATGGAAAATACGAGAATGCAGAATATAATTATAGAAGAATATAGAATACTGAAAAATATAGAATACAGAATATAGGAAAACAGAGCATAAATTTAGAATATAGAAGATACAGCATATAGAATGCAGAATGTAGAAGAATAAAGAATATAGATGACAGACTACAGAATATAGAACATAGAAGAAAATAGAATATTGACAAATAGTGAATATACGGTATAGGATATACACTACTGAAGAATATAGAATAAAGTAGAAGCATACAGATTACAAAATATAGAAGAATATAGAAGGTAGAATAGAGAATATAAGAGATTATTAGATTACAGAAGAATATAGAATATAGTGATTAGAAGGTAGAATACACAATAAAAATATAGAATTCAGAAAAATTTAGAATATAAAATGTAGAACACAGAATATAGAAGAAAATGGAATATAGAATTTAGAAAGGAGAACATATAATATGGAATACAGAGTAGAGAAGAATAAAGAATATTGAAAAATTTAGAATAAAGAAAAGAATGTAGACTGTAGAATATTGAGTATAGAATTTAGAATGTACAATATAGAATATAGCAGATAGAAGAACAGAGATTACAACACAATATAGAAAGTAGAATAAGAATGTAGAAAAGTATAGAATACAGAACATAGAAGAATATGGAATGTAGAATATGGAATATAGAATACAGAAGAATATAGGATATAAAAAATATAGAACATCGAATATGGAATAGAGAATATAGAAAAACATAGAATAGAGTATGTACAAAGTAGAATATAGAATATAAAATATAGATTATAGAATATAGAAGATTCTGGAATATAGAATGTAGAATAAAATATAGAAGATAGAAGATGGAAAATAAGAGAATATAGAACGTAGAATATAGTATACAGAATATGCAATATGGAATATATAAAACAAAAAATAGAATACAGAAAATTGAAAAATATATACAATATAGAAAACAACATTGACTATAGAATACAGACAATGAAATTGAGAAAATATAAAATGTAGAATACAGAATATAAAACAGAATAAAAATACATAATGTAAATAATATACATTATAGACTATAGAAGACTATGGAATATAGACTGTAAAATAGACTGTAGAATGTAAAATACAGAATATACAATATAGAAGAATATATGAGACAGACTATAGAAGAATAGAGTATAAAATGTAGACTGTAGAATACAGAAAATTATATAGATAAATATAGAATATAGAAAAAGAACATTGAATACAGAACACAGAGTATGGAACATAGAATATATAGAGTACAGAAGAATATAGAACATAGAATATAGAATGTAAAGTGCAAAATATAGAATATAAAATAAAGTATAAAGAACACAGAATATAGAAGAATACAGATTGTAGAATATAGAAGATAATGGAATATAGAATACAGAATATACAATATAGAAGAATATAGAATACAGAACATAGAAGAATATAGAAGGAAGAATGTAGACTATAGAATACAGAAAAATATAGAATATAGAAGAATATGGAAGAACAGTGAATAAAGAATTTAGAATGTAGAATACAGAACATAGAATATGGAAGAATTTAAAATATACAATATAGAATATGAAATATAGAATATAGAAGAATATTGTATGTAGAAAAATATAGAATGTAAAAAAATTAGAACATCGAATAGAGAATACAGAGTATGGAATATAGAATGTACAAAAATATAGAATATAGAAGAACATAGATTATAGAATATAAAGAATTTAAAATATAGAATATGGAACATAGAACACTGAAGATAGAATACAGAATATAAAAGAACTTTTAAAATAGAAGAGTATAGTTTATAGAGGATTTGGAATAAAAAAATTATAGAATATACATTATAGAAGAATATAGCATAAAGAATACAGAATATAGAAGAAAATAGAATATAAATTTAGAAATCAAATACTGAAAAATGTACAATGAGAATATAGAATGCAAAACAGAGAATGAAGAATTTAGGAGAATATAGATTATAGAATATAGAAGATTATAAATTACACAATATAGAAGATTATGGAATATAGAATGTAGAATGTAAAATATAGAATATAGGAGAATATAGAATGTTGAATACAGTAAAAGAATATGGAATACAGAATACACAAAAATATAGTATATGTAAAAATATAGAAAATAGAAGAATGAATATAGAACATAGTATATAGACAAATATAGAATATAGAAGAATATAGAATGTAGCATATAGAATAGAGAATGTAGACTATAGAAGATTTTAGAATATAGAATGTAGAATATACAATATGGAATACAGAAGAATATAGTATAGAGAAAAATATAGAATATAGAACATGGAACATCAAATATAGAATAGAGAGTATGGAATATAGGATATAGGAAAATATAGACTATAGAAGAACATAGAATTTAAAATGTGGAATATAGCAGAATTTAGATTATGGAATATAGTATATAGAAAGATATA
The DNA here is from genome assembly GCF_030014295.1 of Loxodonta africana. Lineage (NCBI taxonomy): Eukaryota > Metazoa > Chordata > Mammalia > Proboscidea > Elephantidae > Loxodonta > Loxodonta africana. Next base: position 282,515 of record NW_026975250.1, on the reverse strand, counting down.
GTACATAGAAGAATATTGAACATGGAACACAGAACACAGAGGATAGAATGCAGAATATAGAAAATAGTAGAATATAGAATATACTAAGAATATGGAATATAGAAGACTATAAACAAGAATATAGATTATAGAATATACATTGCAGAATATAGAATACAAAATACAGAAGAAGATTGAATATAAATTTAGAAAATAGAAGAATATAGAAGGCTATAGAAAATGCAAGAAAAAGAATATAGTAGAGTGCAGAACACAGAATATTGAAGAATACAGAATATAGAAGAATTAGAATATAGAATACAGAAGAATAGAGAATATACATTATAGAAGAATATACACAATAGAAGAGTATACAATACAGAATATAGATTATAGAAGAACTTAGAATATAGAAAGTAGAATGTAGAATACAGAATATAAAATATGGAATAAAGACTATAGAATATAGAAAAGTATGGAATGTAGAAAGTAAAATGTAGAAGAATATAGAATACAGAATATAGAACATAGAACACAGAATGTAGAATATAGCATATAGAATATGGAGCATAGACTATACCATACAGAAAAATATAGTATATAAATAAATAAAGAATATAGAACATAGAAATTTGAATATACAATATAGAATACAGAGTACGGAATATAGAACCTAGAATATGGAAAAATATAGACATAGAATATAGAAGAATATAGAATTTAGAATGTAGAATATAAAATACAGAATATAGAATTTAGAATGTACAATATAGAATATGGACTATAGAATGTAGAATACAGAAGAATATAGGCTATAAAAACTACAGAATATAGAACATCGAATATAGAATACAGAGTATGGAATAGAGAATAAAGGAAAATATAGAATAGAGATAAATATAGAATATAGAATAGAGTAAGTACAAAGCAGAATACAGAATATAAAATATAGAATAAGGAACATAGAATATAGAAGAACATAGATTACAGAATATAGAAGATTCTCTAATATAGAATGTAGAATTAAATACAGAATATAGAATATAGAAGATGGAATGTAAGAGAATATAGAATGTAGAATGTAGTATACAGAATATGCAATTTGGAATATAGAACACAGGAAATTATAAAAATATAAACCATAGAAAGAAACATTGAATATAGAATACAGAAAATGGAATATAGGAAAATACAGAATTGAGAATATAAAATATAGAATAAAAATACATAATATATAGAATATACATTATAGCATATAGAAGATTATGGAATATAGAATATAAAGAATATACAATATAGAAGAATATATGATACAGACTATGGAAGAATATAGTGTATAGAATGTAGAATACAGAATACAGAAAATTACATACAAAAATATAGAATATAGAAAAAGAACATTGAATATAGAACACCGAGTATGGAATATAGTATATAGAAAATATAGACTATAGAAGAATATAGAATACAAAATATAGAATATAAAATGAAGTATAAAAACACAGAATATAGAAAATAGAAGTCAAAATAGAATGTAAAATACAGAATATACAATATAAAAGAATATAGAATACAGATCATAGAAAATATAGAATATAGAAGGAAGAATATGAAATATAGAATACAGAAAAATATAGTCTATAGAAAAATATAGAATATGGAAGAATATAGAATTTAGAATGCAGAATATAGAATACAGAACATAGAATATAGAAGAATTTAAAATATAGAATGCAGAATATTGAATATGAAATATGCAATATAGAATATAGAAGCATATTGTAGGTAGAAAAATATAGAATATAGAACATCAAATATATAATACACAGTATGGAATATAGAATGTAAAAAATATAGAATATAGAAGAACATACATTATAGAATATAGAGAATTTAAAATATAGAGTATGGAACATAGAACACTGAAGATAGAATACAGAATATAAAAGAATTTTGAAAATAGAATATAGTGTATTCTTCTATATTTTACATTCTACATTCCATAATTTTCTATATTCTATAATCTGTATTGTATAGTCTTTATCCTATATTTTATATTCTGTATTCTACACTCAACATTCTATGTTCTAAATTCTGTATTATATGTTCTTGTATAATCCATATTCTGTATTATATAGTCTTCTATTGTGTATATTCTTCCATGGAATGTAGAATATACAAAAATATAGATTATAGAATATAGAGAATTCAAAATATAGAATATGGAACATAGAACACTGAAGATAGACTACAGAATATTAAAGAAATTTGAAAATAGAAGAATATAGTATATAAGGGATTTGGAATAAAGAAGAATATAGAATATACATTATAGAAGAACATAGCATAAAGAACACAGAACATAGAAGAAAATAGAATATAAATTTAGAATATAGAATACAGAAGAATATAAAATGTATAATATAGAATACAGAATATAGAATGTAAAATATAAAATGAAGAATATAGAAGAATATAGGTTATAGAATATAAAAGATTATAAATTATACAATGTAGAAGATTATGGAATACAGAATGTAAAATATAAAATATAGGAGAATATAGAATATGGAATATAGAAGAACATAGAATGTTGAATATGGTATATAGAATATGAAATATAAAATACACAAAAATATAGTATATGTAAAAATATAGATTGAATATAGAATATAGAATAGAGGAAATTATAGAATATAGAAGAACATAGAATATAAAATGTAGAATATAGTATAGGGAATATGAAAAATGGAATACAGAATATAGAATACAGAAAAATACAGTATATAGAAAAATATAGAATATAGAACATAGAACATCGAGTATACAATTTGGAGTATGGAATATAGAATATAGAAAAATATAGAATATAATGACATAGAAGAATATAGAATATAGAAGAACATACAGTATAGAATGTAGAATGTAGAATAAACCAAAATCACACCAAACCTGCTGCCGTCGAGTCGATTCCGACTCATAGCAACCCGGGTGGCATAGTGGTTAAGTGACCAAGAGGTCAGCAGTTTGAATCTGCCAGGCGCTCCTTGGTAACTCTGTGGGGCAGTTCTACTCTGTCCTGTAGGGTCACTATGAGAATGTAAAATACAGAATTCACAATATAGAATACAGAAGAATATAGATTATAGAATATATACGATTATGGAACACAGAATGTAAAATACAGAATATAAAACATTGAAGAATATGGAATATAGAAGAATATAGAATATAGAAGAACATAGAATAGAGAATACAGAATGTTGAATATAGAATGTAGGATATACAATATGGAATATACAATACAGAAGAATATAGTATATAGAAAAATATAGAATATAGAACATAGAACATCAAATATAGAATACAGAGTATGGAATATAGAATACAGGGAAATATAGAATGTAGAATGTAGAGAAGGGAATATGAAAAATGGAATACAGAATATAGAATACAGAAAAATACAGTATATAGAAAAATATATAATATAGAACATCGAGTATAGAATACAGAGTATGGAGCATAGAATATAGGAAAATATAGATTATAGAAGAACATAGAATATAGAACGTAGAATATAGAAGAATTTAGAATATAGAATATTAAATATAGAATATAGAAGAATATAGTATTTATAGGATAAATTATAGAATAAATTTATATTATAGAACATAGAACACAGAACATGGAAGATAGAATACAAAACATAAAAGAATATAGAAAATAGTAGAATATAGAATATAGAAGAATACAGATTATAGAATATACATTACAGAAGAATATAGAATACAGAATATAGAATATAAATTTAGAATATAGAACATAGAAGAACATAGAATATAGATGACAGACAATAGAATGTAGACTATAGACAGAAGATAGAATACAGAATATTGACAAATATCATATATAGGATATACAATATAGAAGAATTTAGAATGTAGAAGAATATAGATTATAGAATATAAAGAATATAGACGGTAGAATATGGAATATAAAACATAGAATATAGAATGTAGATTATAGAACAGTATAGAATATCGAGTTTAGAATGTAGAATAAAGAATACAGAATTCAGAACATAGAATATAGAAGAAAATAGAATATAGCAAAATTTGGAGTATAGACTATAGAAGAAAATGAAATATAGAATATATAATGTAGAATATAGATTACAGAATAGAGAAGAATAAAGAATATGAAGAATTTAGATTATCGAATGTAGACTGTAGAATATAGATTACACAATACAGAATATAGAATATAGAACAATATAGATTATAGAACATAGAAGAATGTAGAATACAGAATGTAGAGTGTAAAATATAAAATATAGAGGAATATAGAATACAGAACATGGAAGAATATAGAATGTAGAATATAGAATATGGAAGATAGAATATAGAACACAAAAAAATAGAGTATATGGAAGAATATAGAACATAGAACACAGAAAATAAAAGAATATAGAATATAGATGAATATAGAATGCAGACTATATAAGAATATAGAATATAGAAGGATATAAAAGAAAATAGAATATAGAATACAGAATATTGAAGAATATAGAATGATATAGAATATAGAAGAATTAGAATATATTATATAGAAGTATAAAGAAAAAAGAACATACATTATAGAATATAGATGATAGAAGACTATACAATACAGAATATAGAATATAAATTTAGAATATAGAATGTAGAAGAATATGAATATAAAATGCAGAAAATTGAATATGGAATATAGAATGTTGAAAAATATGGTCTATAGAATACAGGAAATAAGATATAGAATATATGGTATAGAAGAATACAAAACATAGAATGTAGAAAAATATGGATTATAGAATGTGGAATATACAAAAATATACAATATAGCAAAATATAGACTATAGAATTTAGACAGTAGAAAATAGAATAAAGCATATAGAATATAGAAAATAATATAGAATATAGACAAATTTAGAAGATAGAATGTAGATTATAAAATATAGAATACAGAATAAAGAATAGAGAACAAAAAATATACAAGAATTTAGAATGTAGACTGTAGAATATAGAATGTAGAATGTAGAATAAAAAATACAGAATATAAAATATAGACTAAAGAATATACAAAAATATAGATTATATAACATTATAGAATACAGAATGTAAAATATAGAATAAGGAATGCAGAAGAAAAGAGAATGTAGAATGGGCAATATAGAATATAGAATATGAAATATGAAATAAAGAACAATATAGCATATACAAAAATATAGAGCATAGAACATCAAATATGGAATATAGAATACAGAGTATGGAATACAGAATATAGAAAAATATAGAATAAAAATGTATAAGAATATAGAAGTATATAGAATATAGAGTGTAGAATGTAGACTACAGAGTATATAATAATAAACATAGATTACAGAATTTAGAAGATTATGGAATATAGAATGTAAAATATAAAATATAGAAAAGTATAGAATATGGAATATAGAATATACAATATTGACCAATATGGAACGTAGAATATAGAATATAATATGTAAAATGTACAATATAGTAGAATACAGAATATAGTGTACAGAATCTAGAATGTGGAAGTATATACAATATGGAATACAGAAAATATAGAATTTAGAATATAGAAAATAGAATAGAGAATACAGACTACAGAAGAATATAGATTATATAATATAGAAGAATATAGAAAATAGAATGTAGAATATATAATCTGGAATACAGAATATAGATTGTAGAGTGCAGAATATAGAATATAGAACACAGAATATACAAGAGAGAAGAATAAAGAATATTGAATAATTTAGAATATAGAATGTAGACTGTAGAATATAGAATGTAGAATTTATTATACAAAATATAGAATAAAGTATATAGAATATAGAAGAATATAGATTATAGAATATAGAAAAATATAGTATATACAATGTAGAATATAGAATGTGGAATATAGAATACACAAGAATATAGTACATAGAAGAATACAGAATACAGAACATAGAACACAGAATAAAAAAGAATATAGAATATAGAGGAATAGATAATATAGAATATAGAAGAATTTAGAATATAGAAGAATATAAAATACAGGAAACTGAAGAATGCAGAATATGGAAGAATATAGAATTAGAATATTGAATACAGAAGAATATAGAATATACGTTACAGAAGAATATAGACAATAGAAGACTATACAATACAGAATATAGAATTTAGAACATAGAATATAAAATATAAAATAAAGATATAGAATATAGAAGAATACAGATTATAGAAGATGAGGGAATATAGAATGTAGAACACAAAATACAGAATATAGAATACGGAATATAGAGGAATATAGCATATAGAATACAGAGTATAGAATATGGAACATAGAATATAGCATACAGAAAAATATAGTATATACAAAAATTTAGAAGATAGAACATTGAATATACAATATAGAATACATGGCATGGAATATAGTACATAGAATATAGAAAAATATAGAAGTAGAATATAAAAGAATATAGAATATAGAAGAATATAGAATTAAGATGCAGAATATAGAATACTAAACATAAAATGTAGAATATAGAATATGGAATAGAGAATATAGAAAAATACAGAATAGAGAAGAGTATAGAATATAAAATTTAGACTACAGAATATAGTATAGAAGATTATGGAGTATAGAAGAATATAGAATATGGAATATAGAAGAATATAGAACGTAGAGTGTAGAATATGGAATATAGAATACAGAAAAATATAGTACATAGAGAAATATAGGATATTCAACATAGAACATGGAACATCAAATATAGAATACAGAGGATGGAACATAGAATATAGAAAAATATAGAATATAGAAGAACATAGAATATACAATTTAGAATGTAGAATATAGAATACAGAATATAGAAGAATTTAGAATACAGAATGTAGAATATAGAGTATGGAATATGGAATATAGAAGAATATAGTATATAGAGAACTCTAGAATATAGAACTTAGAAGAGAATACAGAACATAGAAGAATATAGATTATAGAAGAATATGGAATATATGAGAATATAGAATATACATTATAGAAGAATACAGAGTATTGGAATATGGAATATAGAATATACAAGAACATAGAAAATAGATTACAGAGGAATATAGAATATAGAGTTTAGAAGGTAGGATATAGAATAAGGAATATAGAACTCAGAATATAGAATACAGAAGTATACAAACCCAGTGCCGTAGAGTCGATTCCGACTCATAGCAACCCTATAGGACAGAGTAGAACTGCCCCATAGAGTTTCCAAGGAGCGCCTGGCATAGAACTTAAAAAATTTAGAATATAGAAGAAAACGGAATATAGAATGCAGAATGTAGAACATAGAATATGGAATACAGAATAGAGAAGAATAAAGACTATAGAAGAATTTAGAATGTAGAATGCAGACTGTAGAATAGAAAATAAAGAATATAGAATATGGACTATGGAATATAGAATACAGAAGTATATAGTATATAGAAAAATATAGAATACAGAATATAGAACATAGAACACCAAATATGGAATATAGAATACAGAGTATGGAATATAGAAAAATACAGAATAAAGAAGAATATAGAACATAGAATAATATAGAAAAGAGAATATAGAATATAGAAAAATATAAAAAAATATAGTAGATAGTAAAAAGAAGAATGTAGAATATACAATAACATGGAATATAGAGTATAGAAGAATGTAGAATACAGAATATGGAATATAGAGTATAGAAGAATACATCATATAGAAAAATATACAACATAGGACATAGAATATAGAATATAAAAGAATATATATACTGAATATAGAAGAACATAGAAGAAGGATATAGAATATAGAAGGTTATAGAATACAGAAGATTATTGAATATAGAAGAATATAGAATATACATTATTGGAAAATATACAATACAGAGCATAGAATAAAGAATGTAGAGGAATATAGAGTATAGGAGAATTTCAAATATAGAATACAGGAGAATATAGAATATAGAAGAATATAGAATGTAGACTATTGATGAATATGGTATATAGAATATAGAACATATGATATACAGTATACAATGTAGAAGAAAGTAGAATATAGATAATGCTTTGCTGTAGAATATAGAATATGAAATATAGAATATAGAAGATAAAACACAGAATATAGAATATTGATGAATATGGTATAAAGAATATAGAATAAAGGATATAGAATATACAATATAGAAGAATATAGAATGTAGAAGAATACAGATTATAGAATATTGAAGAATACAGAATATTGAATACAGAATGTAGAATATAGAACATACATTATTGAAGAATATAGAAGAACATAGATACAGAATGTAGGAGAATATAGAATAAAAATATAGAATATAGAAGAATAGAGAATACAGGGGAATATAGAAGATAGAACATAGAAGAAAATAGAATAGTGATGAATATGGTATATAGAATATAGGATATAGAATACACAATATAGAATTATATAGAATATAGAATGTAGGAGAATATAGAATAAAGAATTTAGAATGCAGAATATATAATATAGAAGAATATGGAATATAAAATTTAGAATGTAAAAGAATATAGTATATAGAAGGATAGAGAATATAGATTATAGAAGAATATAGAATATACAGTTTAGAAAGTAGAACATGGAATACAGAATAGAGAAGAATAAAGAATATACAAGAATTTAAAATATAGAATGTAGACCATAGAATACAGAATATAGAATATACAAGAATATATAGAAAAATATAGAATACACAGAGCAGAACGTAATCCATAGAATGTAGAAAACAGAACATAGAATATAGAAGAATATAGAATACAGAATATAGGATATTGATGAAAATGCAATATAGAATATAGAAGAATATAGAATATAGAACATTGATGAATATGACATATAGAATATAATCTATAAAATGTACACTATAGAAGAATATAGAATGTAAAATATAGGATATAGAATATGGAATGTAGAATATAGAAGAACATAGAACAAAGATGAAATGGAATATAGAATGGAAGATACAAAATATAGAATATAGAAAATAAAAGTACATCGATTATAGAATATAGAAGAATACAGAATGTAGAATATAGTATATAGAACAAAGAACATAGAATACAGAATATAGAAGAATACAGATTATGGAACATAGAAGAATATAGAATATATAAATATAGAAGAATAAACTACATAGAATATTGATGAATATAAAACAAGATATAAAATATGGAAAATAAAAGAACACAGAATAAAGAATATAGAATGTAGAAGTATATTGATTATAGAATACACAAGAATATAAATTATTGAATACAGAAGAATATAGAATGTAGAATATAAGAGAATAAAAAATACAGAATATAGAGAAACATAGTATATAGAACATAGAACAAAGAGAATATAGAATGTAGAATACAGAATATAGAATATAGAGTACAGAATATAGAAGATAGAATATAGAATGTTGAATGTAGAATATAGAATACGAAATATAAAAAAACAGAATATAGATAAATACAGAATATAGAAAAGTATAGAGTAGAGAATGTAGAGGAATATAGAATATAAAAAATCAAATATAGAATATAGAACATACAAAGTAGAGTATAGAATATAGACTACAGATTATAGAAAATAGATTATAGGATACTGAAGAATATGGTATATAGAATATAGAAGAATATAGAATGTAGACTATAGAATATGGAATACAGACTATAGAAGAATACAGTATATAGTAGAATATAGAATATAAAATATAGAACACAGAATATCAAATATAGAATAGAGTATGGAATATAGAATATAGAAGAATACAGAATAGAGATGAACATAGAATATAGATTTTAGAATGTAGAATATAGAAGAATTTAGAATATAGAATGTTGAATGTAGAATATGGAATATGGAATAAATAATATAGAATACAGAAGAATATGATATATAGAAGAATATAGAACATAGAAGATAGAATACAGAATATAAAAGAATATAGATTATAGGAGAATGTAGAACACAGAATACAGAAGAATATAGAACATCGAAGAATATAGAATATTGATGAATACAGTATATTGAATATAGAATACAGGATATAGGACATACAATATAGAAGAAAATAGGATATAGAAAGTAGAAGAATATAGATTAAAGAATATAGAAGAATATAGAATGTAGAATATAGAATATAGAAGAACATAGAATATACAAGAATACAGAATATAGAGTTTAGAATGTACAGTACAGAATATACAGTTCAGAATATAGAATAAATATAGAGTATAGAAAAATTTAGAATATAGAATAATACAGAATATAGAATACAGAACACAGAATATAAATGAGAGAGGAATAAAGAATATAGAAGAATTTAGAATATAGAATGCAGACTATAGATTGCGCAATACAGAATACGGAATGTAGTATATGGAATAAAGAATATAAAATAAAGAAGAATATAGTGTATAGAAAATATAGAATACTGACAAATATGGAATATAGAATATAATGTGTAAAATGTGAAATAGAAGAACATAGAATATAGAATACAGAATATGGAATGTAGAGGTATATAGATTATACAATACAGAAGCATATAGAATAGAGAATACAGAGCATACAACAGAGAATATAGAATTCAGAAGAATATAGATTATAGAATATAGAAGTATATAGAATACAGAAAATTTAGAATATGGAATGTAGAGTGAGAATATAGAAAACATTAGAATATACAATGAAGAATGTAGAATATAGCATATAGAAGAATAAAGATTATAGAATATAGAATGCACAAAGCAGAATATAGAGTACAGAATATAGAATGTAGAATATAGATGAGTATAGAATTAGAATATAGAATTTAGAACAAAAAATATAGAATATAAAAAATATACAAGAATTTAGAATATAGAATGCAGACTGTAGAATACAGAATATAGAAGAATGTAGATTATAGAATGTAGAATATAAAATATAGAAGAATATGCAATATAGAATATAGAAGAATATAGAATGTAGAATATAGAATTTGGAAGATAAATTATAGAATATAGAAGAATATAGTATAGAGAAGGATATAAAATATGGACGAATATAAAATATAGAACAATATAGAATAGAGAATGTACATTATAAAAGAATATAGACTACAGAATATAGAAGATAATAGAATGTAGAATATAGAAGATGACAGAACATAGAAAATAGATTATAGAAGAATACAGAATAGTGATGAATATGGTATATAGAATATAGGATATGGAATATACAATATAGAATAAAGAATGTAGAATACAGATTATAGAATACAGAGGAATATAGAAAATAGAACGTAGTATGGAGAATGTAGAATATGTAATGCAGAATATAGAAGAAAATAGAATATAGTTTAGCATGTAGAATATAAAATAAAGAATATAGAATTCAGAATATAGAATATAGAGGGATATAGAATACAGAAAAATGTAGAATACAGAATGTAGAATATGAACACACAATATAGAAGAATACAGAATATAATATGTAAAACATAGAAAATAGAACACAGTATTTAGAATATAGAATATTGAATATAGAAGATACAGATTATAGAACATAGAAGAATATAGAATGAAGAAAGTAGAATACAGAAGAATATAGAATATGGTATATAGAAGAATATAGAATACAGAATATGGACTAAGAAATATAGAATATTGAATAGAGTACATAGAAGAATATAGAATACAGAATATGGGATATAGAATATTGAAGAATATAGTATATAGAAGAATATAGAATATAGAACAGAACACAGAAGATAGAATATAGAATATAAAAGAAAATAGAATATAGAATAATGTAGAAAATAAAATCTAGAATATAGAAGGATATAGACTATAGAGAAATATAGAATACAGAGGAATATAGTGTATAGAATATAGAATACAAAATATAGAATAAAGAAAATAGAAGAATATAAAATATAGAAGAATATGGGGTATAGAATATACATTATAGAAGAATATAGAATATAGAAGATTATAGTATACAGAATATAGAAGAATGTAGAATGTGGAATATAGAATACAGAAAACAGAATATAGAATGTAAGATCAAGAATCTAGATACTAGAATATAGCATATAGTAGAATATAGAACATAGAATATAGAAGAGTATAGAATATAGAATTTACAAAGTAGAATGTGGAATGTAGAATACAAAATATAGAATGTATAGAAGAAATTAGAATATAGAATGTAGAATATACAAATTAGAGAAATACAGATTATAGAATATGGAAGAATATAAATATAGAACATAGATTATAGAAAAATATAGAATATAGAAGAATACAGAATGTAGAATATAGAATACTGAAGAATATATTATATAGAAGAAAATAGAATATAAAAGAATATAGACATTGAATACAGAATTGTACAGAATATGGAATATAGAGTATAGAATGTAGAAAAATATAGAATACTGAATATAAAGGAATATACAATATAGAAAATTATAGAATATAAAAGAATATAGAATATACATTATAGAAGAATATACAATACAGAATGTAGAAGAACATAGCATATAAAATATAGAATGTGGAATATAGCATATAGAGGAATATAGACTACAGAATGTAGAAGATAAAATATAGAAGAATATGGTATATAGAATATACAATATAGAAGAATATAGATTATAAGATTATTGAAGAATGTAGAATGTAGATTATAGAATATAAAAGAATATAGATTATAGAACACAGAATATAGAGTTTACCATGTTGAATATAGAATAAAAAATATAGAATACAGAATGTAGAATATGGAATATAGAAGAATGTAGAATGTGGAACACAAGACATATAATACAGAATAGAGAAGAATAAAGAATATAGAAGAATTTAGAATATATAATACAGACTGTAGAATATAGATAATAGAATATAAAAGAGCATAGAATATAGAGCACAGAACATACAATATAGAATACAGAACATAGAAGTTAGAAAATAGAATATAGAAGAATATAGGATATTCACAAAAATGGAATATAGAGCATGGAATATAAGTCATAAAATATACAATATAGAGGAATATAAAGAATATAGAATGTAGAATATAGAATATAGAAGAATATAGATTAAAGAAAAAAGAATATAGAATATTAAATATAGTAGAATATAGAATGTAGAATATGGAATATACAATATAGTATATAGAAGAATATGGAATATTGACAAATATAGAATTTAAGATATAAAATACACAATTTAGAAGAATAAAAAATAGAATACAGAATACAGACTGCAGAAGTATATAGATTATAGAATATAGAAGAATATAGAGTATACAACATAGAAGGTAGAATAAGGAATATAGAACAAAGAACAGAGAATTTAGAATATAGAAGAATATGGAATATAGATTATGGAATACAGAATATACAAGAATATAGTATATAAAAGAATATAGAACACATGACATAAAACATAGAATATTGATTATAAAGTATAAAATGTAGAATATAGAAGAATAAAAAATACAGAAGAATATAGAATATAGAATAGACTATAGAAGGATACAGAAAATAGATGTAGAATATGGAATATAGAATACAGAATATAGAAGTACATAGAATATAGCAGAATATGCAGTATAGAAGAACATAGAATAGAGGAGAATATAGAAGGCAATAGAATACAGGACACAAAAGAATATAGAAAACAGAAGAAAATATAATATCAAATACAGAAGACAATAGAAGATAGTAGATAGAAGACACAAGATGATAGGAGACAGATTGAACATAGAACACAGTACAAAGAATACCAAATATAGAAGAATATAGACTATACAGCACAGAATATTTAATATAGAAGAATATTAAATACAGAATTTAGAATGTAGACTATAGAAGAATATAGAGTACAGAATATAGAAGATAGAATATTGAAGAATATGGAATAAAGAATACAGAATGTAGGATACAGAATATATAATAATATAGAGTATAGAATATAGAACATAGAATATAGAAGAATGTAAAATATAGAATGTAGAATATTAATAAAGAATATAGAATGATATAGAATAAAGGAGAATATAGAACATAAAATCTAGAATATAAAATATATAAGAATTTAGATTATAGCATATAGAAGAATGTAGAATGTGGAATACAGAATATATGTACAGTATATAGAAAATAGAAGAATATAGAATATATAACATAGAATGTAGAATATAAAATATATTTTAGAATACAGATTTTAGAATATAGAATACAGAATAAAGAATGTAGAATATAGACTGCAGAGTATAGGATATAGAATACAGAAGAATATAGAAAATGGAATAAACAATATGGAATATAGATATAGAAGAATATAATATATAGAAGAATATTGAATATAGAATATGGAATGTGGGATGTAGAATATAGAGGAAAAAAGAATATAGAGGTATATAGAATATAGAAGAGTATAGAATATAGGAGGATATAGAATATACAAGGATATGGAATATAGAATAATATAGGATACATGATATAGAATAAAGCAGAATATAGACTACAGAATGTAGAATGTATAGAAGAATGTAGATTTTTGAAGAATATAGAATTTAAAATGTAGAGTATAAAATATAAAGACTATAGTATTTAGAATGTAGAATATAAAATAAGAGGAATACAGAATATAGAATACAGAATGTGAACTGAAGAATATAGAATGTAGAATATAGAAGAATATAGATTATAGCACATAGAGGTATACAGAATATGGCATGTAGAGTGTGGAATATAGTATACACAATGTGGAAGAATATAAAATATAAAAAATAGAAGTGTACAGAATATAGAATGTACAATATTGGATATAAAATATGGAATGTAGAATATATAAAATAGGACAGTATAGTTTATATAATATGGAATATAGAGTACAGAATATAGAATAAAGAACGTAGAGGATAGAAGATAGAATACAGAAGAGTATAGAATATAGAATATTGATGAATATAGAATATAAGACATAAAATATACAATATAGAAGAATATAGAATATAGAAATATATAGATTATAGAATATAGATAAATATAGAATGTAGATTATAGAATATAGAAGAATATAAAATATAGAATGTAAAAATAGAACATGGAATATAGAATATGGAACATAGAAGAACATAGTATTTAGAAGAATATAGAATATTGATGAATATGGCAAAAAGAATATAAGACATAAAGTATACAATATAGAAGAATATAGAATACAGAATACAGAATGTACAAGTATATAGATTATAGAAAATAGAATGCAGAATGTAGAATATAGAATACAGTACATAGAATAGAGAATATAGCAGAATATAGATTATAGAATATAGAAAGTAAATGTAGAATATAAAATATAGACTATAGAAGACCATAGAATATAGAAGAATACAGAATATAGAATAGAGAAGAATATGGTATACAGAAGAATATAGAACAGCAAACAGAATATTGAATATAGAATGTAGAATATAGAATAAAGAAGAATATAGAATGTTGAAAGTAGAATGTAGAATACAGAGTATAGAATATAAAATTTAGTATATACGATATAGAAATAGAAGAATATAGAATGTAGAATTTAGAATGTAAAACGTAGAATATAGAATATTGAAAAATATAGAAAAAAGAATATTGAATATAGAACGTAGAATACAGAATATGGAATATGGAATACAGAACATAGAAGCATACAGTATTTCGAAGAATATAGAATACAGAATATAGGGCATAGAATATAGAGTACAAAATATAGAATATAGAAGAATATAGAATATAGCATATAGAAGAACATAGAATAGAGAATATAAAGAATATAGAGTAGAGAATATAGAAGATAAAATATAGAAGATAGAATATAGAATAAGGAATATTGAAGAATATGGATTATAGGATTTGGAATATAGAATATAGAAGAATATAGACTAGAGAATATAGAAGATAGAATACAGAAGAATAAAGAACATTGACAATTATGGTATATACAATATAGAATAAAGAATATTGGATATACAATATAGAAGAATATAGTTTATAGATTATTGAGGAATGTAGAATATAGAAGAATATAGAATATAAAAGAATATAGAGTTTAGAGTGTAGAATATAGAATAAAGAAAAATTTAGATTATGGAAAGTAGAATATAGAATATAGAGTTATATACAATATAGAACATAGAATATGAAGAATAGAGAAGAATAAAGAATAGAAAAGTATTTAGAGTACAGAATGTAGACAGTAAAATACAGAATACAGAAAATGAAATGTAGAGTATAGAATGTAGACTATAGATTATAGAATATAGAAGAATATAGAATACAGAGAACAGAATATAGAATATAAAATAGAGAATATAGAACATAGAAGATAGAAGGATATAGAATACAGAATACAGGATATTGACAAAAATGGAATATAGAATGTAAGATATAAAATATACAATATAGAATATTACAGAATATAGAATGTAGAAGTATATAGATTATAGAATATAGAAGATATAGAATGTAGAATATAATATATAGAAGAATATAGAATACAGAATAAGAAGAATATAGAATGCAGAATATAGAACATGGAATATAGAATAGAGTATATAGAAGAATATAGAATATTGATGAATATCTAATATAGAATATACAGAACAGAATATAGAACATAGAATATAGAAGAATATAGAATATAGGATAGACAATATGGAATACAGAATATAGAATATTGATGAATATGGAATGTAGACTATGATATATAAAATGTACAATATAGAAGAATATAGAATATACAAAACAGAATATAGAATGTAGAAGAATATAGATTAAAGAATATAGAAGAATATTGAATATAGAATTTAGAATGCAGAATATGGAACATAGGATAGAGAATATAGATTGTAGAATACAGAACGTGGAATATAGAATATAGAAGAATACGGACTATAGGAAAATTTAGAATATAGAATGTAGAGTGGAGAACATAGGATATAGAATACAGAACATACAAGAAAATAGAATATAGAATGTAGGATATAGAATACAGAATATAAAAGAGAGAAGTTAAAGAATATAGAAATATTTAGAATACATAATGTAGACTGTAGAATATAGAAGAATATAGATTATAGAATATAGAGAAGAGAATGTAGAATATAGAACATAGAGGATAGAACATAGAATATAGAAGAATATAGAATAGAGGATATTCAGGAAAATGGAATATAGACTATAAAACATAAAATATACAATATAGAAGAATATAGAATAAAGAACGTAGAATATAGATAATACAATACAGAACATAGAATAGAGACTATAGAGTGTAAACGTATATAAATTACAGAATATAGAAGAATATAGAATACAGAATGTAGAATGAATATAAATTATAGAACGTAGAATATAGAATACAGAAGAATATAGATTATGGAAAGTAGAATACAGAAGTATATAGAATATAGTAGAGTAGAGAATGTTGAATATGGAATATAGAATATAGAAGAATATAGTTTATAAAAGAATATAGAAAATAGAATATTGATGAGTATAGACTATAAGACATAAAATATACAATGTAGAAGAATATAGAAAACAATGTAGAAGTATATAGATTATAAAATACAGAAGAATATGGAATATATACTGTAGAATGTAGAATATACAATATAAAACACAGAATACAGAGCATAGAATTTAGAATATTGAAGAATATAGGTTATAGAATATAGAAGAATATAGAATGTAGAAAAATATAGACTGTAGAATATAGATTACAGCATGTGATATAGAATAGAGCATGTAGAAGAATACAGAATATAGAACATAGAAGATAGAATATTGAATATAGAAAATAGAATGGTGATTATTAAATATAGAAGAAAAATATACAGAAGATTATACGATATAGAGTATAGAATGTAGAAGAATACAGAAGGGTATAGAATATGGAATATAGAATATAGAAAGTAGAATACGGAATATAGAAGAATATAGAATATAGAAGATAATAGAATATAGGACACAAGAATATAGAAAATATAATATAGAACAGAATATACGATATAGAAGAAAATTGACAATAGAAGATAGATTGAAGATAGTACATAGAAGAAAGCAGATGATAGAAGATAGAAGATTGAACATAGAACATAGAACACAAAACACAGAATATAGAGTATAGAATACAGAATATAGAATTTAGAATGTAGATAGAATACAGAATATAAAACATAGAATATTGAATAAGGAATATAGAATATAGAAGAAAATAGAATACAGAAGAATATAGAATATAGAGTGTATATAATGTAGAATATAGAAAATAGAATTTATAATTTACAATATAGGTAAATATAGAATAATATAGAATATTGTTGTTGTTAGGTGCTGTCAAGTCGGTTCCGACTCATAGAGACCCTATGCACAAAAGAACGAAACAGAGTTGGTCCTGCGCCACCCTTATAACAGGTGTTGTGCTTGAGCTCATTGTTGCAGCCACTGTGTCAATCCACCTTTTTGAGGGTCTTCCTCTTTTCCACTGACCCTGTACTCTGCCAAGCATGACGTCCTTCTCCAAGGACTCATCCGTCCTGAAAACGTGTCCAAAATATGTAAGACGCAGTCTCGCCATCCTTGCCTCTAAGGAGCATTCTGGCCGCACTTCTTCCAAGATAGATGTGTTCGTTCTTTTGGCAGTCCATGGTATATTCAATATTCTTCGCCAACACCACAGTTCAAAGGCGTCAACTCTTCTTCAGTCTTCCTTATTCATTGTCCAGCTTTCACATTCATACGATGTGATTGAAAATACCATGGCTTGGGTCAGGCACACCTTAGTCTTCAGGGTGACATCTTTGCTCTTCAACACTTTGAAGAGGTCCTTTGCAGCAGATTTGCCCAGTGCAATGCATCTTTTAATTTCTTGACTGCTGCTTCCATGGTTGTTGATTGTGGATCCAAGTAAAATGAAATCCTTGACAACGTCAATCTTTTCTCCATTTATCATGATGTTGCACATTGGTCCAGTTGTGAGGATTTTTGTTCTCTTTATGTTGATTTGCAGTCCACACTGAAGGCTGTGGTCTTTGATCTTCAAATATAAAATATTGAACATAAAATGTAGAATATAGAAGAATATAGATTATAGCATATAGAATAATATAAAATATAGAATGTAGAATGTGGAATATAGAATATAGCATATAGAACGTAGAATACAGAATATAGAAGACTATAGAATATAGAAAATAGAAGAATATATAATGTAGAATACAAAATATATAATAAAGATGAGTATATAGAATATCATTATAGGATATAGAAGAATATAGAAAGCAGAATATGAAATAGAGTATAGAATAAAGATGAATATAGAATATAGAAAAATATTGAATGTAGAATATAGAATATGTAAGACAGGAAATAGAAGAATATAATATATAGAATATTGAACATAGAATGTAGAATATAGAACAATAAAGAATATAGAAGTATATAGTATTTAGAGGAATACAGAACATAGAATATAGGATATAGAATATAGAACAGTATAGAATATAGAATACAGAAGAACATAGAGTATAGTATGTATAATGTAGAACATGGAATACGGAATACAGAATATAGAAGAATACAGAAGGATATAGAATATAGAAGAACATAGAATATAGAAGGATATAAAATATAGAAGAATATAGGGAGAATGAAGGGAGAAGCAGAGAGAGATTTCATAAAGACACAAGCGGAGATGACAATGTGACCACAGAGGCAGAGATTGGATGATGCAGCAACAGCCATGGAATAGAGACAGCCACCAGAAGCTGGAAGAGGCAATGAACAGATTCTCCCCTGGAGCCTCTGAAGAGTGTGTGGTGTGGTTCTGCCGTGACAGCTTGATTAAGGCTCAGGTATTTTGGCTCTGACTTTGGATTTCTGGCCTCCTGGGCTGTGGAAGAATAAATTTCTGTTGTTTTAAGTCACTCAGTTTGTAGCAATTTGTTATAACAGACACAGAAAATGAATTAACTGACCAATAAAAGATGCGGTAATCTATGCATCATTACAGTATTGTAACCTGATGAGGGTGGATCCTGCCCGGCGCAACCCCTTGAGTCAAATGAGAGACACCAGGCCTTTGAAAAAGAGAAAACAGACTTTATTGCAAGCCGGTCAAGCAAGGAGCTCAGAGATTAAGTCTCAAATCAAGCACCCTGAGGTTGGGGATTCCAGTGCAGGTGCAGGGTTTGTGATAGGGAACTTAAGCATAATTCATGAAGTTTCTAAGAACTGGCAGACAATTTCAGGAAATGAACACATACAGGGGTGCAGTAGGGGGTGCAATATGGTGGCTGGGGGCATGTGGTTTTTAGGGTGGTGTGAAACATGAAGTTTATCTAAGGATAG
The DNA here is from genome assembly GCF_030014295.1 of Loxodonta africana. Taxonomy (NCBI): domain Eukaryota; kingdom Metazoa; phylum Chordata; class Mammalia; order Proboscidea; family Elephantidae; genus Loxodonta; species Loxodonta africana. The sequence continues at coordinate 262,042 of NW_026975250.1, read as the reverse complement.
CTTAGTGGCTTATTGCTCATGTCCAAATAGAGTGGGGGGAAGGTTGGTGGGTAGCGAAGCAAACTTGAGCAGAGAAGCAGTAAGATGGCCTTGAGCTGCTACACAGAATTTCTTATCAAAAGTGTGTGATGTGGCCCAGGTGTGATGCGAGGAAGGGGAACCATTTAACCCTGTTGTTTGCGGTATCAATAATATATATTTTTTAAATAATATTTGTTGTGCTTTTTTAAGTGAAAGTTTGCAAATCAAGTCAGTCTCTCACATATAAACTTATATACACCTTACTACATACTCCCATTTACTCTCCCCCTAATGAGCCGGCCCACTCCCTCCTTCCAGACTCTCCTTTCGGGACCGTTTTGCCAGTTTCTAACCCTCTCTACCCTCCCATCTCCCCTCTAGACAGGAGATGCCAACACAGTCTCAAGTGTCCACCTGATACAAGTAGCTCACTCCTCATCAGCATCTCTCTCCAACCCTTTGTCCAGTCCAATTCATGTTGAGGAGTTGGTTCCTGTCCTGGGCCAACAGAAGTTTTGGGGACCACGACCACCGGGATTCTTCTAGTCTCAGTCAGACCATTAAGCCTGGTCTTCTTTTTTTATGATTAACTTTTTTTATTAACTTTTATTGAGCTTCAAGTGAATGTTTACAAATCAAGTCAGACTGTCACATATAAGTTTATATACACCTTACTCCGTACTCCCACTTGCTCTCCCTTAAGGAGTCAGCCCTTCCAGTCTCTCCTTTCGTGACAATTTTGCCAGCTTCCAATTCTCTCTATCCTCCCATCCCCCCTCCAGACAGGAGATGCCAACACAGTCTCAAGTGACCACTTGATATAATTAGTTCACTCTTCATCAGCATTTCTCACCTACCCACTGTCCAGTCCCTTTCATGTCTGATGAGTTGTCTTCGGGGATGGTTCCTCTCCTGTGCCAACAGAAGGTCTGGGGACCATGACCGCTGGGATTCCTCTAGTCTCAGTCAGACCATTAAGTATGGTCTTTTTATGAGAATTTGGGGTCTGCATCCCACTGTTCTCCTGCTCCCTCAGGGGTTCTCTGTTGTGCTCCCTGTCAGGGCAGTCATCGATTGTGGCTGGGCACCAACTAGTTCTTCTGGTCTCAGGATGATGTAGGTCTCTGGTTCATGTGGCCCTTTCTGTCTCTTGGGCTCTTAGTTGTCGTGTGACCTTGGTGTTCTTCATTCTCCTTTGCTCCAGGTAGGTTGAGACCAATTGATGCATCCTAGATGGCCGCTTGTTAGCATTTTAGACCCCAGACGCCGCATTTCAAAGTGGGATGCAGAATGTTTTCATAATAGTATTATTTTGCCAATTGACTTAGAAGTCCCCTTAAACGATGGTCCCCAAACCTCCGCCCTTGCTCCGCTGACCTTTGAAGCATTCATTTTATCCCGGAAACTTCTTTGCTTTTGGTCCAGTCCAGTTGAGCTGACCTTCCATGTATTGAGTGTTGTCCTTCCCTTCACCTAAAGCAGTTCTTATCTACTAATTTAATCAGTAAAAAACCCTCTCCCACCCTCCCTCCCTCCCGCCTCTCGTAACCACAAAAGTATGTGTTCTTCTCAGTTTATGCTATTTCTCAAGATCTTATAATAGTGGTCTTATACAATATTTGTCCTTTTACCTCTGACTAATTTCATTCAGCATAATGCCTTCCAGGTTCCATGTTATGAAATGTTTCACAGATTCATCACCGTTCTTTATCGATGCATAGTATTCCATTGTGTGAATATACCACAATTTATTTACCCATTCATCCGTTGATGGACACCTTGGTTGCTTCCAGCTTTTTGCTATTGTAAACAGAGCTTCAATAAACATGGGTGTGCATATATCTGTTTATGTGAAGGCTCTTATTTCTCTAGGGTATATTCCGAGGAGTGGGATTTCTGGGTTGTATGGTAGTTCTATTTCTAAATGTTTGAGATAATGCCAGATAGATTTCCAAAGTGGTTGTACCATTTTACATTCCCACCAGCAGTGTATAAGAGTTCCAATCTCTCCGCAGCCTCTCCAACATTTATTATTTTGTGTTTTTTGGATTAATGCCAGCCTTGTTGGAGTGAGATGGAATCTCATCATGGTTTTAGTTTGCATTTCTCTAATGGCTAATCATCGAGAGCATTTTCTCATGTATCTGTTAGCTGCCTGAATATCTTCTTTAGTGAAGTGTGTGTTCATATCCTTTGCCCACTTCTTGATTGGGTTGTTTGTCTTTTTGTGGTTGAGTTTTGACAGAATCATGTAGATTTTAGAGATCAGGCGCTGGTCGGTGATGTCATAGCTGAAAATTCTTTCCCAGTCTGTAGGTGGTCTTTTTCCTCTTTTGGTGAAGTCTTTAGATGAGCATAGGTGTTTGATTTTTAGGAGCTCCCAGTTATCTGGTTTCTCTTCGTCATTTTTGGTAATGTTTTGTATTCTGTTTATGCCTTGAATTAGGGCTCCTAAGGTTGTCCCTATTTTTTCTTCCATGATCTTTATCATTTTAGTCTTTATGTTTAGGTCTTTGATCCACTTGGAGTTAGTTTTTGTGCATGGTGTGAGGTATGGGTCCTGTTTCATTTTCTTGCAAATGGATATCCAATTATGCCAGCACCATTTGTTAAAAAGACTATCTTTTCCCCAATTAACTGACACTGGGCCTTTCTCAAATAACAGCTTCTCATATGTGGATGGATTTATATCTGGGTTCTCAATTCTGTTCCTCTGGTCTATGTGCCTGTTGTTGTACCAATACCAGGCTGTTTTGACTACTGTGGCTGTGTAATAGGTTCTGAAATCAGGTAGAGTGAGGCCTCCCACTTTCTTCTTCTTTTTCAGTAACGCTTTGCTTATCCGAGGCTTCTTTCCCCTCCGTATGAAGTTGGTGGTTTGTTTCTCTATCACCTTAAAAAATGACATTGGAATTTGGATCGGAAGTGCATTGTATGTATAGATGGCTCTTGGTAGAATAGACATTTTTACTATGTTAAGTCTTCCTATCCATGAGCAAGGTACGTTTTTCCACTTGAGTATGTCCTTTTTAATTTTTTTGTAGTAGAGCTTTGTAGTTTTCCTGGGATAGGTCTTTTACATCCTTGGTAAGATTTATTCCTAAGTATTTTATCTTCTTGGTGGCTACTGTGAATGGTATTGATTTGGTTATTTCTTCGTTGGTGTTCTTTTTGTTGATGTAGAGGAATCCAAGTGATTTTTGTATGTTTATCTTATAACCTGAGACTCTGCCAAACTCTTCTTTTAGTTTCAGTAGTTTTCTGGTGGATTCGTTGGGGTTTTCTGTGTATAAGATCATGTCATCTGCAAATAGAGATAATTTTACTTCTTCTTTGCCAATCCGGATGCCCTTTGTTTCTTTGTCTAGCCTAATTGCCCTGGCTAGGAACTCTAGCACAATGTTGAATAAGAGCGGTGATAAAGGGCATCCTCGTGTGGTTCCCCTTCTCAAGGGAAATGCTTTCAGGCTCTCTCCATTTAGAGTGATGTTGGCTGTTGGCTTTGCATAGATGCCCTTTATTATGTTGAGGAATTTTCCTTCAATTCCTATTTTGCTGAGAGTTTTTATCATAAATCGGTGTTGGACTTTGTCAAAAGCCTTTTCTGCATCAATTGATAAGATCATGTGGTTTTTGTCTTTTGTTTTATTTATGTGGTGGATTACATTAATGGTTTTTCTAATATTAAACCAGCCTTGCATAAAAATCCCACTTGGTCGTGGTGAATTATTTTTTTTGATATGTTGTTGAATTCTATTGGCTAGAATTTTGTTGAGGATTTTTGCATCCATGTTCATGAGGGATATAGGTCTGTAATTTTCCTTTTTTGTAATGTCTTTACCTGGTTTTGGTATCAGGGAGATGGTGGCTTCATAGAATGAGTTGGGTAGTATTCCGTCATTTTCTATGCCTTGAAGTACCTTTAGTAGTAGTGGTGTTAACTCTTCTCTGAAAGTTTGGTAGAACTCTGCAGTGAAGCCGTCCGGGCCAGGGCTTTTTTTTGTTGGGAGTTTTTTGATTACCATTTCAATCTCTTTTTTTTTATGGGTCTATTTAGTTGTTCTACTTCTGAATGTGTTAGTTTAGGTAGGTAGTGTTTTTCCAGGAATTCATCCATTTCTTCTAGGTTTGCAAATTTGTTAGAGTACAATTTTTCGTAATAATCTGATATGATTCTTTTAATTTCAGTTGGGTCTGTTGTGATGTGGCCCTTCTCGTTTCTTATTCAGGTTATTTGTTTCCTTTCCTGTATTTCTTTGGTCAGTCTGGCCAATGGTTTATCAATTTTGTTAATTTTTTCAAAGAACCATCTTTTGGCTTTGGTAATTCTTTCAATTCTTTTTCTGTTCTCTAATTCATTTAGTTCAGCTCTAATTTTTATTATTTGTTTTCTTCGGGTGCCTGATGGATTCTTTTCTTGCTCACTTTCTATTTGTTGAAGTTGTCGGGACAGTTCTCTGATTTTGCCTCTTTCTTCTTTTTGTATGTGTGCATTTATTGATATAAATTGGCCTTTGGGCACTGCTTTTGCTGTGTCCCAGAGGTTTTGATAGGAAGTATTTTCATTCTCATTGCATTCTATGAATTTCCTTATTCCCTCCTTAATGTCTTCTATAAACCAGTCTTTTTTCAGGAGGGTATTGTTCAGTTTCCAAGTATTTGATTTCTTTTCCCTAGTTTTTCTGTTATTGATTTCTAGTTTTATTGCCTAGTGGTCTGAGAAGATGCTTTGTAATATTTCAATGTTTTGGATTCTGCAAAGGTTTGTTTTATGACCTAATATGTGGTCTATTCTAGAGAATGTTCCATGTGCGCTAGAAAAAAAAGTATACTTTGCAGCAGTTGGGTGGAGAGATCTGTATTAGTCAATGAGATCAAGTTGGTTGATTGCTGTAATTAGGTCTCCTGTGTCTCTATTGAGCTTCTTACTGGATGTCCTGTCCTTCTCCGAAAGTGGTGTGTTGAAGTCTCCTACTATAATTGTGGAGGTGTCTATCTCACTTTTCATTTCTGTTAAAATTTGATTTATGCATCTTGCAGCCCTGTCATTGGGTGCATAAATATTTAACATGGTTACGTCTTCCTGATCAATCGTCCCTTTTATCATTATGTAGTGTCCTTCTTTATCCTTTGTGGTGGATTTAAGTCTAAAGTCTATTTTGTCAGAAATTAATATTGCTACTCCTCTTCTTTTTTGCTTGTTGTTTGCTTGATATATTTTTTCCATCCTTTGAGTTTTAGTTTGTTTGTGTCTCTAAGTCTAAGGTGTGTCTCTTGTAGGCAGCATATAGACGGATCGTGTTTCTTTATCCAGTCCGAGACTCTCTGTCTCTTTATTGGTGCATTTAGTCCATTTACATTCAGCGTAATTATAGATAAATAAGTGTTTAGTGTTGTCATTTTGATGCCTTTTTATGTGTGTTGTTGACAATTTCATTTTTCCACATACTTTTTTGTGCTGAGACGTTTTTCTTAGTAAATTGTGAGATCCTCATTTTCATAGTGTTTGACTTTATGTTTGTTGAGTTGTTACGTTTTTCTTGGCTTTCATCTTGAGTTATGGAGTCGTTATACCTCTTTGTGGTTACCTTAATATTTACCCCTATTCTTCTAAGTAAAAACCTAACTTGTAATGTTTTATATCGCCTTAGATCACTCTCCATATGGCAGTTCTATGCCTCCTGTATTTAGTCCCTCTTTTTGATTATTGTGATCTTTTACATTTTGACTTCAGTGATTCCCTGTTATGAGCATTTTTTAAAATTAATCTTAATTTATTTTTGTGATTTCCCTATTTGAGTTGATATCAGGATGTTCTTTTTTGTGACCTCCTGTTGTGCTGGTATCTGATATTATTGGTTTTCTGACGAAATAATATTCTTTAGTATTTCTTGTAGCTTTGTTTTGGTTTTTGCAAATTTCTAAGCTTGAGTTTATCTGTAAATATCTTAATTTCGCCTTCATATTTCAGAGAGAGTTTTGCTGGATATATGATCCTTGGCTGGCAGTTTTTCTCCTTCAGTGCTCTGTATATGTCCTCCCATTGCCTTCTTGCCTGCATGGTTTCTGCTGAGTAGTCTGAACTTATTCTTATTGATTCTCCCTTGAAGGAGACCTTTCTTTTCTCCCCGGCTGCTTTTAAAATTTTCTCTTTATCTTTGGTTTTGGCAAGTTTGATGATAATATGTCTTGGTGTTTTTCTTTTTGGATCAATCTTAAATGGGGTTCAATGAGCATCTTGCATAGATATCCTTTCGTCTTTCATGATGTCAGGGAAGTTTTCTGTCAGCAGATCTTCAACTATTTTCTCTGTGTTTTCTGTCCTCCCTCCCTGTTCTGGGACTCCAATCACACACAAGTTATCCTTCTTGATAGAGTCCCCCATGATTCTTACTGTTTCTTCATTTTTTTTAATTCTTTTATCTGATTTTTTTCAGCTATGTTGGTGTTAATTCCCTGGTCTTCCAGATTTCCCACTCTGCATTCAAATTGCTCGAGTCTGCTCCTCTGACTTTCTATTGTGTTGTCTAATTCTGTAATTTCATTGTTAATCTTTTGGATTTCTACATGCTGTCTCTCTACGGATTCTTGCAACTTATGAATTTTTCCACTATAAGAACATAGTGAGTTCTTCAACTGTTTTATCAGTGTGTTCCTTGGCTTTTTCTGCAGTTTGCCTTATTTCGTTTCTGATGTCTTGAAGCATTCTGTAAATTAGTTTTTTTATATTCTGTACCTGATATTTCCAGGATTGTTTCTTCATTTGGGAAAGATTTTGATTCTTTTTTTTGGAGGGGTTGTAGAAGCTGTCATGGTCTGCTTCTTTATGTGGTTTGATATTGACTGCTGTCTCCGAGCCATCCCTAAGATATTAAAAAAAATAGATTTGGTAGTGGTTTATTCTATAATTGCTCACTGAGTCTTATCTTGTTTTGTTTTCTTTCAATATACGCGGATGGGCTACTAGATTGTGCTGTCTTGTTTGTTGTAGCCCTTGACTTACTTATGACCTATTACCAGCTGGTTTGGGCTGTTGCCAGATATATATGCCTGAGTCTATTCACTATTCTTGCGTAGAATCTGATTTTGGGTCATCAAGTGTGTGCTGCACCCTAACACCTATCCACCTCTAGAAGTAGTGGTGATAGTTGTGTGCACCAGATTCTATTAGCAGCTGGGGTTCACCATCGGGGGGGCAGGATGCTGACAGGCTTCCCCCAAGTGTCAGTGAGGTAGGTGTGTCTCTATTCCTATAGCACCTTGGTGGGAGGGCACTGCAGCTGTACCTTAGGCCCCCAATGCAAGTACCTCTACGGATTGGTAGGTGTCACCCTCCTTAGACCCCTAAGGCAAGAGGCTAGGTGGTCTGGGGGGAGCTTCAGCCCTCAGTTCCCTTGTTGTGGGTCAGTTAGAGCTCTGTTGAATAAGCAGAGATATCAGGCCTGGGAAACTTGTTTTTCCAGAAAATCCGCTAAAAAAAAATGCAGTCAGATCCCTATTGGAACTGCCTTTGGATTATAACTGCCACCTTGTTCCCTGTAAGGATGAAAGTCCGAGATTTGGATCATATATGCTTGGCTGTAGCTGTTTCTGTCTTTTTAGTCCAATTAGGGATGGATTTTTGGTCCCTGGGTTTTTTGTGATTCCTTCTCTCAGGCCGGAAGAATGGGTTAGGAAAAGACCAAAAAAAAAAAAAAAGGGAAAAGCAAAGCCGCCGCGGAGCCGGAGCTGTTCTCCCTCTGGCTCAGGAAATTCCAATGTTAATGAAGCCGCCTGGGAAGGATGGGGGAGGGTTCAGAGAAACAGGAGAGTAGCACCCCAGAATATAGCCAGAGTTGCTTATCTTGCTTGGAATGACTATTTTATCTGAGATTCTTGAGGGGCGTGTCGCCTATGTGTGCTGGCTGTGTGGAGATTGCCCCCGAGGGTCTGGCCCGCTAAAGCCGGGGTCAGGTCCTCCGCTGCCAGTGCAAAGCCTAGCATCAAGGTTCCCCTGCTGGGACGCTGCACTCCTGGCTCCAAAATCAGTCGTTGCCTCCCGGGGACTTCTCGTCCGGCCAGCCCCGTCTCCGCGCCTCCCCCGCGGACTGGCTGAGCCCCCTCCCGGGGTTAGTTCAGGGGAGTAAGCCTGCGCCGCGTGCTTGCGCTGTGACAGCGCCCAGTCAAAAGCCTGGCGCCCAGGCTCCCCAGCTGGGACGCTGCACTCTCGGCTCCAAAACCAGTCACTGCCTCCCGGGGACTTCTCCCACCAGCCGCGTTGCCACACCGCCCACGCGGACCGGCTGGGCCCCCTCCCGGGGTCAATTCAGGGGGGTAGGGCTGGGCCCCTTGTTTGCGCCATCACCAGATTTTGTGTTCATCTCTCCTGGGTCCAGACCTAAGCCCGGCACCAAGGTTACCTGACTGGGACGCTGGCTCCAGGCTCCGAAAACAGTCGCCGCTTCCCCGTATTTGTTCGTTCTCCGTCTCTAAATCTGTGTTTGTTGTTCAGGGATTGTAGATTGTTATGTATGTGATCAATTCACTTGTTTTTCTGAGTCTTTGTTGCAAGAGGGATCCGAGGTAGCATCTACCTAGTCCTCCATCTAGGCCCTCCTCTCAAACCTGGTCTTTTTATGAGAATTTGGGGTCTGCATCCCGCTGTTCTCCTGCTCCCTCAGGGGTTCTCTGTTGTGCTCCCTGTCAGGGCAGTCATCGGTTTTGGCCGGGCACCATCTAGTAAATAATATTTTTAATAAAATATCTAGACTTAAAAACTTAAGGAAGGAGAAGTGTCTCTCACTTCTTAAAATGCGACAGATGTTATGGGTTGAATTGTGTCCACCAAAAATGTGTGTCAACTTGGCTAGACCATGATTGCCAGTATTGTGTGATGGTCCACTATTTTGTCGAGTGATGTGATTTTCCTACACACTGTAAACCCTACCTCTATGATGTTAATGAGGTAGGATTAGTGGCAGTTATGTTAATGAGGAAGGTCTCAATCTACAAGACTGGGTTGTGTTTTAAGTCAACTTCTTTTGAGATATAAAAGAGAGAAGCAAGCAGAGAGACAGGCGGACATCATACCACCAAGAAACAAGAGTCAGGAGAATAGAGTATCCTTTGGACCGGGGTTCCCTGTGCTTAGGATCTCTTGACTGGGAAATATTGATGACAAGGACTTTCCCCCAGAGCCAACAGAGGGAGAAGGCCTTCTCCTGGAGCTAGCACCCTGAATTCGGAATTCTAGCCTGCTATGCTGTTTTTTTTTTATGCTGTGAGAGAAAAAATTTCTCTATGTTAAAGCCATCCATCCACTTGTGGTACTTCTGTTACAGCAGCACTAGATAGCTGAGACAGCAGGTAATTTGAAAAATATATCTCTGGCACAAAAAGCCTCAAATTGATGAAAGAAATAAAAAATATACTTCTATTTTTGTGTGGGTATATATATATATTTTTTATATGTATGTGTGTGTGTGTGTACATAAATATATGTATATATGAGCTCTGCTGGGTTTATATATATATACACACCTATATATGAGTTCTGGTGGCACAGTGGTTAAGTGCCCTGATGCTAATCAAAAGGTAAGCAATTTGAACTCACTAGCCTATTCCACAGGAGAAAGGTGTGGCAATCTGCTTCCACAAAGATTTAGAGCCTTAGAAACACTATGGGGCAATTCAACTCTGTTCTATAGGGTCACTATGAGTTGGAATTGACTCACGGGCAACTGGTTTGATTTGGTTATATATATATATATATATATGGTGTAAGATGAATGATTGAGCTACTGGAAAAGTAAGAGAAATCTGCACTATCTAGAAAGATATTGTGAATGAGTTCTGAAAAAGGTCAATACAGGTAACAGACACAAAAAAGGTGTTGATATAGGTATTCGACTTTACTCACACAATGTGGAAAGGAAGCAAAATTAAGTCCCATGCACAGTGGTTAGTTATGCACATGCAGAGATATCAAGCTGGGACCAGGAAAATTATTTTCTTAAAAAACCCAGTAAGAAAAAGCTACATCAAAGATAAATGAGGACCATGACTTCCCTTGACCATAGATGTCTGTGGAAGGGAAATAAAAGAGCTTTTCTTAAAATCTCTATTCTCATCCCCACACTTACATATATTTGGAAGTAAATTGCACACCACCATGTAACTTAAATATCACCATCTCAAAATTGATTTAATATAGAGTCCGAGTGATGAGCAGCCAGTTACTGAGCAACTGTGAAGGACAATTCTCTTATTACAATTCAGATATAGACATAGATAAATTTCTGAACAATATGATCTCAGAATGAAATATCTCATATTATATGTTTAACAGTATTGCTCTGGGAAAATCTGCTACAAAAGACCTCCTTAAAGTGTTAAGAAGCAAAGATGTCACTTTGAAGACCAAGGTGTGCCTGACCGAAGCGATGGTATTTTCAATGACCTCATATGAATGTGAAAGCTGGACAATGAATTAGGTGTTGGTGAAGAATATTGAATATGCCAGTGACTGCCAGAAGAAAGAACAAATCTATCTTGGAAGAAGTACAGCCAGAATACTTTTTTGAAGCAAGGGTGCCGAGACTTTCTTTCACGTGCTTTGTATATGTTATCAGGAGGGATCAGTCCCTGGTGAAGGACATTATGCTTGATAAAGTAAAGAGTCAGTGAAAAAGAGGAAGACCCTCAAAGACATGGATTGACACAGTGACTACAACAATGAGCTCAAACATGGCAATGATTGTGAGGATGGCACAGGGCCGGGCAGCTTCTCGCCCTCTTGTACATGGTATCACTATTAAAAAAAAAAAAAACCATTGCCATCGAGTCAATTCTGACTCATAGTGACGATGGCAGCTAACAACAACATATTTTTTTCTCAAGTATTGGGATGGGAAACAACGAAGGTAACAGAATCTTAATATATTGCCTAACGGAGACAAAAGTTCCTTTTCGAGTTATACATCTGACCTCAATAGCCCCATGGGAGTTGAGAGTAGATTGCATACCACCATGTAACTTAAATATCACCATGTCAAAATGTATTTAACATAGGATCCGAGTGATGAGCAGCCAGTTACTGAGCAACTGTGAAGGACAATTCTCTTATTACAACAATTCAGATATAGACATAGATAAATTTCTAAACAATTTATGACCCATGGGAGTGGAACACCAGAATGCTGTTGACATATAGAGTTTAAATCATTTCTGGTTATCTTTTGGGAGAATGTCCCCTCAGTTTTGTACTTAAAGGAATTGACAATTCTCTCTCCTTTTTTTTTTTTTGTACGTAATTGGTAGACAGGAACACCAGTCTCCACAGATTTCTTTTTCTTTTTTCCTTTTATTTCATTTAATCCCGTAGAGTATTTTATGAGCAAACGTTTTGCTATTGTGAAAAATGCTGCAGTGAACATGGGTATGCATTTGTCTATTCATGTGACAGCTCTTATTTCTCTAAGATATATTTCTAGGAGTGGGATTGCTGGATCTTATGGTATTCTCTTTCTAGCTTTCTAAAGAAGTGCCATATCGTTTTCCAAAATGGTCGAACCATTTTGCATTCCCACCAGTAGTGCATAAGAGTTCCTGTCTCCCCACAAATTCTTCAACATTGTTATTTATTTATTTATTTTTTACGGCAGTAATGTTGGGGTGAAATGATATCTCATTGTAGTATCAATTTCCAATTCTCTATTGGCTGGTGATCACGGTCATTTCCTCATGTGTCTGTTAGTCACTTGAGTGCCTTCTTTGGTGAAGTGTCTGTTAATTTCCTTTGTCCGTTTTTTAATTGGATTATTTGTCTTTTTGTTGTAGAGGTATTGGATTTTCCTGTAGATTTTAGAGATTAGACTTCTGTTGAATTTGTCATAGGCAGAGATTTTTCCAAGTCTAAGTTCTTTTTTTATTCTTTTGGTGAAGTCTTTTGATGAGCATGAGTGTTTAATTTTTAGAAGATTCCAGTAATCTAACTTATATTCTAGAGTTTGTGTCTTGTTAGTTATGGTTTTTATCCTGTTAATGACATGTATTAGGGCCTCTAGCCTTGATCCTATTTTTCTCCTATGATCTTTGTGGTTTTTTATTTTATATTTAGGTGTTTAATCCATTTTTAATTAGTTTTTGTGTATAGTGTAAGGTATGGGCCCTGTTTCATTTTTTTGCAGAGGGACATCCAGTTTTGCCAGCAGAATTTGTTAAAAAGACTGTCTTTTCCACATTTGATGGACTTTGGGCCCTTTTCCAAGATCAGGTGATTGTAGGTGGATGGATTTACACCTGGGTTCTCAATTCTGTTCCACCGGTCAATGTAGCTGTCATTGTACCAGTACCAGGCTGTTCTGACTACCGTAGCCGTACAGTAGATTCTGAGGCCAGGTAGTGGTCTTCCTAGTGAATTCTTCTTCAATAGTACTTTACTTATTTGGGGGCTCTTTCATTTCTGTATAAAGTTAATGATTAGTTTTTCCGTCTCTTTGAAGAATGCTGTTGGTATTTGGATGAGAATTGCTTTGTATTTGTGAATTGCTTTGGGTAGAATTGATATTTTCACAATGTTGAGTCTACCTATCCATATGCATGTCCCTCGCTTTTGTCATTTTGAGATACTCGTTCTTCGTTGTTTGTTTCTTTAACAATCTGACACTTTCTCTTCTCCTTCAGGACATTTACATGTGTTCTTCTGTCTGCTAAAGGTGGTTTCTCTGGTACCTCAATTCATTTGTACTTTAATTGCACTCTCTTGGAGAAGTCTTCTCGGATTCTCTCAAACTCTTACATGTTTCCAGAATGTCCTGTGCTTCATCTTTAAAACAGTAATATTATTTGAATTTGAGCTAATAACCAAGTATCGGCCTTGCTCAGGAGTAAGTTACTTTTGTGGTTATTTAAATTTAAATATGAATGAAATAAAATAGCAATTCAGTTCCTTAGTCACACTAGCCGTATCTAAAATGATCAGTAGCCACATGTGTCTAGTGGCTAATGTATCAGGCAGCACAGATTATAGAACATTTCCATTATTGTAGAAAATTATTTTGGACAAGTGCTGGGAGATCAGTTTTCTCCTTTTTGTTGTTCTTAAACTAACCCTGTGCAACCCAGAACCTAGGCCCTGTGCAACATTTGCGCTAACATCATCAAATCTTTCATTTATTCCTGTAAACACTAGGCATTTTCAGACGTGCACACATACACACAAATACACACCCATATACACGCATACTTTTCTTTAAGGTTTGGTCTAAATTCAATAAAATCCTTGAAATCTTCCCTTTGTGTAAAGCCAAGATTAGGTGCTATCTCCTCTTTGCTCTCCCAAAACTTTGTCCTCTTAGCTTACTCTACTGAAATTATTTGTACATAAACCTGTTTCTGTTAAATTACTACCTAATCTGGAAGAAACAGGCCTTGGTTGTTTTATATTTATATCTCTAGTGTCTGGTGAAGGTGACATAATTTATACTCAATAAATATATTTTAATCAAAGATTTGAGACTCTTGTATTGTCCTCTCATTCGTGAACGTTTTGGTGTCACAAAAAATATATATATAGTTACTAAGTCAAATATTTATATATATGTCTACATCAATATTAACACCTACATCTATATTTATACAGGCAACAATAGATCTACAATTAGTTTTCATTTACTAGAATTTCATGTGAATAAAATCATATAATATGTACTCTCTTTTTTGTTTGTTTTGTGCCATTTTACTCTTCTTTTTCTTGTTTCCAAAGGTAAAACATTTGCTTATTGATTTGAGATCTGTCTTCCTTTTTAACATAGGCACTTGGAGCTATTAATTTCTCTATAAACGATTCTAAAGCTGCAATCCGTATGTTTTAGCATGCTGTTTTTCACTTCCTTTTATCTAAAAATATTATTTTTAAACTCTCCTTGTGATTTATTCTTTGGCTCATTTGTTATTTAGGAGTGTACTGTTCAATTTACATATATTTGTGATTTTCTTATATTTTCTTCTATTGTTGATTTCTAATTTAGTTGTATTTTGGTCAAAGAACATATTTTGTATTATTTCAATTATTTTATATTATTTAGGTTTTTGTGTGTGTTTGTTTTATAGTCTGGTATATGGTCACTCTGGAGTATGTCCCATGTATACTGCCTAGTTTTATGTCCATTATTGAAAATGAGTTATTGAAGTCTCTATTATTGTGAAATGTTAGGTGAATACATGTTTATAATTGTTTATTCTGCCAAATAGATTGACCCTTTATAATTGTAAAATATTATTTGTATCCTGTAACTTTTTTGTCTTAAAGTCTAATACATCAAGTGTTATTATAGGCAACCCAGCTCTTTTTTTTTGGCTACTGCTCAGTTGGCATGTTAGATTCCTAGTGCTGCCATAACAAAATACTACAAAGTAAATGGTTTTGAAGAACAGAATTTATTGTCTCAGTTCTGAAGGCTAGAGGCCCAAATTCATTAATGGGTCTATGAACTCTCTCTCTGTTTGTTTTACGGAAAGGTCCTTCCTGTCTCAGCTTCTTGCAGCTAAAAAAAGAAACTGTTGCCGTTGGGTCAATTCCAACTCATAGCAACCCTATGGGATAGAGCGGAACTTTCTCACGGGGTTTTCAAAGAGCAGCTGGTGGATTCCAACTGCTGACCTTTTGGTTAGGAGCTGAGCTATTAGCTACTGCACCATCAGGGCTCCTTGTAGCTTCTTGTAGCCCTTTGCAATTCTTGGCATGCTTATGGATGCTTATAGATGTGTCTGCCTCCACCATCACCTGGCATCTGTCTTACTCTGTGTGTTTCTTTCCATCTCCCTCTCTGTTATCTCCTTTTAAGGTACCACTCAGAATGGAATAGGACTTATCCTACCCTGGTATGGCTTAAGTGACAATATCATCAGCTGCTCTTTGGAAACCCTATGGGGTGGTTCTCCTCTGTCCTATATGGTCACTATGAGTTATAATCAACAGGATGGCAAAGGTTTTTCTTTTATCTTCCAAGAATAGTGTGCTATTTTCCCAAACAAGGCCACAACTTCCAGGTACAATTTTTAGCACTTCAACATATATATTTCGGAGACACTTTCAATCCGGAATACATGGCCTATCTTTTAAATCCTATTTTCAATCTATTTGTGTCTTTTAATCTAAAGAGTGCCTATAATAATAAAAAAAAAAAATAGACAGACATATTTGTGTTATGTTCTCTTTTTAGACTATGTTTCCAATCTCTGCCTTTCAATTGAGTTGTTTCACTGTTTAAATTTAATTACTGATAAAGTAGGACTTATGTCTTCCTTTTTTAAATATACTTATGTCTTTTTTATTAGTCTATTCCTGGATTGCTGGCTTCTGTTGTGTTAAATTGGTAAGTCCTAGTGTACCTTTAAATTTATTTTTTGTGTCTTTTACAGCATATCTTTCAAGTTATTTTCTTAATGATTTCTTGTAGATTACAGTTAGCATCTTAATATAAAACCAACTAATTCAGATGAATAATGTCTTAATTTCAATAATGTTCAGTGTATCTTGATCCTGCTCATTCTTTGTAAAAAAATTGTCATACAAATTACATATTTGTACATTAAAAGTAAGTATTCTTTTCTCCATTTCATGAAAAGTTTTGTGCATTAAATGACACTACCAAGAAAATGAAAATGTAATGGATAGAATGGAAAAAAATATTTGACCATAATTTATCTGATAAGGCTCGAGTAATTTTTAAAAAGTATATTGAAAAACAAACTGCGTGAGTGAAAGTTCTTAGGCCGATGAATACAATCACATGAACTAACTAACACTCTTCTTTCTGCCAAGGAAAAGTAAATGACTAAAAATTGTTGCTTTGAAAGATTGTAAAACAAATTTGAACACAAATAAAAACTAAATGATTTCTATTCGAGGCCACATAAATAATAGACATGCCATTGTCTTAGTTATCTAGCACTGCTATAACAGAAATACCACATGTGGATGCTTTAACAAAGAGAAATTTATTCTCTCACAGCCTAGGGGTCTAGAAGTCCTAATTCACGATGCCAGCTTCAGGGGAGACTTTCTTTCTCTGTCGGCTCTGCAGGAAGGTCTTTTTCATCAATTTTCCCCTGGTCGAGGAGCTTCTCAGTTTAGGGATCTCAGGCCCAAATGATGTGCTATGTTCTTGGTGGTTTTTCTTGGAGGTATGAGGTCCCCCTGTCTCTCTGCTTGCTTCTCTTTTTATATTTCCAAAGAGATTGACTCAACATATTATCTAATCCTGTAGATTGAGCCCACCTCATTTATGTAACTGCTTCTAATCCCGCCTCATTAACTTCATAGTGGCAGGATTTACTACACATAGGAAAATCACATCAGATGACAAAATGGTGGGCAATCATATGCTACTAGCAATCATGGCCTAGCCAAGTTGACACACATTTTGGGTAGGGGGGTGCAATTTAATCTGCAGCAGCCATCAATCACCCCAGTAAATTCTTCACTTATATGTCTCTAATGAAAAATTATATCCAATATAGAACCCCATATGTTTTATAGGTGATTTTTTTTGATCTGACAGATACTAAGAAAGCTTCTTTTTTTTAAAAGACAGACATTTCCGTGCTTGTGCACAGAGTGGACAGAAGGGAGAGCCCAAGAAGAGTCTTTTCTTTTTCCTTTTTTTAAAATAACTTTCTTTCGCTTATCCCGGACATGAAAATGTTCAACAGTTTAACCTCAGTTCATTCCCCTAAACATCTGTGGAGTCTGCTCCCTGAGCTTCCAAGCCACTGTCACTATTGTGTTTTTAACCTTTAAAATATCTCATTTAGCTTAAAGTGTTGATCCTCTCCCCTGTCTTCCTAACTCCAAACATCTAAAAAACCATTCTCAGCACATTTAACAGATCAATCTTTATAATATAAAAATCTGATCGCATTGTGAAAAATCAGCCTCAGAATCATCTCCGGTCCATGTTTCTAAACTATTCCATGTGATTTAAAAAGTTATTTTACGTACAGACACATGGAATTTTTATCTCGGTAATGTATTCACACTAAATTTTCAGGTTTATAGACCAATCAGATTAAGTCCTAATACATTTTAGGTCATAAAAGCTTTTTATGATTTGAAGCTGCCTCTTTTTCTTCCCTTGTTACATACTACCCCGAGTGAGGCAAGCTTTCCCTCCAAGGGGAGCTAACCCTTGTTGATAACTCACTGTGGGCCAAGTTCTGATCTAAAATTGCTTTATACATACTGCTTCATTGCATTCTCAAAATAAACAAGTAAGGACTATTATTCTATCTATTTCATAAATGGAGAAACTTAGCAACAGAGTTTTAAAATTTGACCAGGCTTACATGTTATCCTGGGTTTATATCTGGCTGACTGGCTTAAAAGCCTACATTCCCATTATCAAGCTAGTGACACTTGAACTAGGGACTAGTGCCTCAAACATTGTGCATGTTGTTATACACATGCCTATAACACCATTTTACTCTTTTTTTCCTATATATCACAACTGTCATAAGAATTACCCTTTTTTGAGCTCCATTTCTGATACACTGAAATAATTAAACCTTCATTACTATAAGAACACAATTTTGTGTAAAGCTTTACTGTAAGAGAAATCATACTGTTTGAAAGCTGTTTCTTTGTCTCTCCATAGCAAGCTGTATCATTCTAAAGAAGACAAAAATTATAACTAGTGTAGTATATAAGACAAGGTAGTGCATATAAACTAATTACACTCATCCAGGCAAATTTGTACAGGAGAAATTAATACATAAGTAATTTTTTTCACGACTCTGAAGTTGCATGTCTTTGGGATTAAAAGAAAGTTAAAATTTGTGAAAATTTGAAGTTGGAACTCTTAATATTAACACTGCAAGAACTATTAAAGATGAAGTAGGAAAATGTATTGTGCTGAAAGACTTGTTTAAATGCTATAAGAAGTTTAACTTACTGAAAGGACAAATTAAGTAAACATGAAAAAAGGAACAAAAAATATATTCACTGTTTCTGTCAAGATTTTAGTTTTTTTTCCTTATTTTTTGAAAAAATGAAAACCTTTTTGAGTGTATCCTTGAAAGCTTGTTTCATTTGCTTGTTCTTAAGACTGCAAATGAAGGGATTGAGTAAAGGTGCAACTGAGGTATAGATAACAGCTACACCCTTGGATAAA
Source organism: Loxodonta africana (assembly GCF_030014295.1). Classification (NCBI taxonomy): domain Eukaryota; kingdom Metazoa; phylum Chordata; class Mammalia; order Proboscidea; family Elephantidae; genus Loxodonta; species Loxodonta africana. Next base: position 243,869 of record NW_026975250.1, on the reverse strand, counting down.
GTCACCCTTTCTTTTGCTGATGGCTTCATGTAAATGGAGACACAGCTACCATAAGTAAGGGAAACTACAATAATGTGGGAAGAACAAGTGGAAAAAGCTTTTGTTCTTTTCCAAGCAGAGGGAATTTTTAGAATGGTCTTGATTATATATGTATAGAAAATATAGGAAAGAATAACTAAGAGTAGTGTGACCACTAGTGCTATAACTGCTGAAACAAATGAAATCATTTGTAGGAAGTGAGTGTCTGTACAAGAAATCTGCAGGATAGGAGAAGTGTCACACATGAAATGATCAATTACTTTGGAAGCACAAAATTCCAGCTTTAGTCCCAAGACCAACGGTGGAAAGGTAATCAGAAAGCCAGCTGTCCATGACCTGAGAAGAAGTTGGTAGCACACTTTGCTTCTCATAATGATTGAGTAATGCAGGGGTTTGCAGATGGCTGCATAGCGGTCATGGGACATGGCAGCCAGAAGGTAGAACTCTGTAACTCCTAAGAAAAGAAAAAAAGAATAATTGAGATGCACAACCATTGTAGGAAATGATTTTGTTTTTAGTCACAATGGTTGTCAAGAATCTAGGAATAGAGATTGTCGTCAATAAGATTTCTAAGAAGGAGAAATTTTGTAGGAAGAAATACATTAGAGTCTTGAGGTGAGGATGCAGTAGGGTGAGGAGGATGATGGATAAGTTCGCCATCACACTCAAAATACAGTTGAGAAAGAGAAATATAAAAATCACAATTTGTAACTGTGGGTCATCTGTGAGTCCCAAGAGAATGAATTCTATCTCTCTTGACTGGTTCTTCATTTCAGTTTTGAGACCTATTAAACTGAAATTAGGAAACAACTCCAAAAGCAGAAAAAACAATTTTTTAAAGCTACATCAGGAAAAAAATCTGATATCCAGAAATGTAAACAAGTGCAAATATTTGCTGCAGTTTAACAAGGCAGATGATACCTAAAATTATAGTGTAGGTCAACCAAAGCATTCTCTATGTATCTTCTGTGTGTGTTTAATAAATTACTGCAAAAAAAAAAGCCTTATAAAATCTAGGCAGCTTTTCCAATGTCAATTTACAATGTATGTTCAACAATTTTTATTTTATGAATTTTTTAAAAATTGATGAAACTTATAGAAATATTGGTAGTTACATATTTTCCTTAACTACAGTTGAATTTCTCCAATATATGCCATTAATTCTTTAGTTCCAATGCAGTACTGATCCATTGTTCCTTTGACTTATTTTCTCTAATTAGTATTTTTCCGGTTCCAAATCATTAGTCTTCTCATAATCATTTAAACTTAACATTTTGAAATATCTTCAAGATACAGTTAGTAATTTCAAAATTCTAAACAAATTGGGAGAAAAACTGTAGCTACAGGAAAAATAAAACAAATCAAAATCAATTATTTTCTGACTTGATCTTTGCCTTGGATTCAGGTAATTTTTAAATTCTTAAGTAATATTTTTTTCCCTGTTTAAGCCGCCCACAATAAATAATTTTGTCTTTTTAGTATAAATATGAGGATGATTTTAATATCTAGGTGTTTTAATAACTAGAAGTAATTTAATAAAATCATTTTGTTATTCAAAGACTAGTACAGAAGTGGTAGTCAATAGTCACTTATGATGCTAACTATATTGTTTTTGGCACTCAATGTCATTGTTCTTAAATCCATAAATAAGACTTTTCTCTACAGACGAATAGGCCTAAATTGCTGACTGGATACATTATGTTCCGTAGATGATGGCCTTCTATAGATGTCTAGGACAGAAAAGAAAGCTTTTCTCTTTATTTGAAGGAAGATATTGAGGTGGTATCCAAGCATTCATCTACGTTTAATGTCAAAGTTAATTTACAGGTTTCATATGGCATTTAAATAAATACATTTGCAAAATGCTTTCGTTATTCATTTTAAAATCATTCCATGGGTTATTAATGTATGCTTTTCACATGAATAAAAATAATTTCATCTATTCCTGCATATAAGAATTTTATTAGCTTTCCCTGAATTTCACTTTTCTCACTCTCTACTCAATGCAATAAACACATCTATTTTCTTATAAGAATTTTGCTTTGTGTTTTAAATGATAGCTATTGGAGAAAAAAAACAGTACAGTGCTCCTATTTCCAAGTGGCTTTTTTTCCCAATATTTTATAGGTAATGCTCCCTTCTCTCTTCATTTTGCTCTGGAAAAGAGAGAGAGTGACAGCAAGAGAAATATTGAAGAAAAATTCCGAAGTATTGATTTGTGTAAATCTCAAAACCAGAACACAAGAATAGGAGCAAGTTTTCTTCTACTCCTTGACTACTGAAAGGATGAGAAGCTGAGTGATCATGAGTGTTTATTATCAGATATGTATATCTGCACTGCCATTTCTTTAACCCCAGTTTTGCTCTAACTCAGTGGGAAGGGAAACTCTCTGAGTCAGTCAAACAATTTTTGCTAACATCATGTGTCTAGGTGACAAGTCTCTATGCTGCTTTCTTAAAAACCTGCAAAACAGAAGCTATTTTTACTTTTCAAAATCTGCTGAATGATCATAGTTACATATAGTAAAAAGCCTATAATGCTACAGTTTATATCAGTTCCTATATAATCAGGCAGCTTTGAATACTGCATCTACACAGAGCATGTATGATGATCCAGATGCCAATGGTTATAACTATTGTACTTGTAGAACTACCTTCATCTATGATCTAGGTGACTTACCGTATGCAGGATTTATTGATTTCCCTTCTCCTTTAAGGACGTATGCTATAAACAAAAGTCAAATAATAGATGTTGAATATTATTGCATTTATAATATTAGAAAACATTCCATTATTTGCATAAGAAATTTAATTCCAATGCTTTTCGTGGGAAGGATTCAAAGCAGAGGGGAGACTTGGAAAGTATATGTATCTGTGAATATCTCCCAATATCACATACACTACAAAAATCACAGAACCTAGATATTATAGAAAATTCAATTACAATGCCCTTTCTGGTTACCAAATAGAGGTTTTCTGATTTTTTCCTTAAATATTTAAACTTAAATGAAAATGATGCTCTAAGAGAAGGGCATTTTAGGAAAGGTCTCAGGTTAAAGCAACCCACTCTTCGTAGCAAAGAATGACTATGTTTACAATTGTGCACTAACAAAAGCCACACTTTTATCAATTTGCTCATAAAAGACTCAGGGAAATTAATTGAAATAAAGAGAAGACAGAAAAAGAAATCTGTGAAAACTGGTGTGCAGGAGCTACCACTTACATCAAGGAAAAAAAAGCCACAAAGCTGTGTATTGATTTAAATACAAAGCAAGGGAACACTCTCCCAAAAGATAACTAGAAACAATTTAAACTCTATATGGGATGCCAACAAGATTTTGATATTCCACTCCCCCAGAGCTATCTGGGAGCCCTGGAGGCGCAGTGGTTAAGAGCTTGGCTGCTAGCCAAAAGGTCGGTGGTTCAAATCCACCAGTCGCTCCTGGAAACACTATGGGGCAGTTGTACTCTGCCCTATAGGGTCACTATGAGTCGGAATCTACTCAACAGCAACCAGTTTCTCTTTTTGGGTTTTGGGGCTGTATGAGTCGTTCTACTGGTCAGAGACCTTATCTCAAATAGGAACTTTTCTCTTGCCTCCATTAGTCAATATATTAAGATTCCACTAACTTGATTGTGGCCCACCCTAAGGCTTGAGAAGGAGTATTTAAATAAAAAAAATTAAATGGCTCCTATTAATTATTATTTCTATTCTGAAACCATCTTAAACTTAAACTTAAAAGTTACAAATACAGAGCAAGAAATTTTTTTTGTTTTTTCCTGAATCATTTGATGCCCTACCTCCTTCTCAACACTACAGTGTGCATTCCTTACAAAAAAAGAAAATATCTACTATATAATAACATGAATCCGTTCTCAATAAATATTAGAACAGTAGCACACTAACACTGATATATTAATAACGTCCAATATCCCAATCCCATTCAATTTTTACAAGTTTATAGAGGTATAAATAGCTCAGAGTTATGTTTTCATTTGATTAGCATGACTCTTTAATTTCATTTAATACAGAATGGTTTTTCAGTCTTTCCTTAACTTCCTTGCATGTTGGAGATTACTTTCTGGTAAGCCTATATAATGTCCCTTGATTTGTGTTTTTCTGAGGTTTTCACCTGATTAGATTCCATTAATTTACTTTTTGGCACCAGAATCACAGAAGTGATCCTATTTTTTCATTGAGTCTTATCTCTTGCATAAAGTGGTGATTGACAGACTTCTCCACCATAAAAGTAATGTTTTATATTTGTAATTAATAAGCATTTTGTGGGAAGGTACTTTGAATACGTTGGATATATCAATCTTCATAAAACTTTCAACTTACTCATTAATAACTTAATATCATTATGTACTCATAGTTTCTGATTTTATTTATTAACAAATATGTCAATCATCTATGTAGCGTATATATTTCATTTTTACCTCAATTTTTACTTTAATTTCAGTTAGTCCCATTTTTAAAAAATATTCTTGCTGTTCAATAGTCTTATATCTGTACTTAAATATACTGGGAAAAGTTTATTTCATCAAACTATTAAACATTCTTCAGTATAGTTTGTGTGAATTCTTTCAAATTCTTTAGTTTTTATGAGTTTATTCAGCAGTTATTGTTTCTGCTTGCTATTACTTGGTGACCTCTAAAACATAATATAAGGTATTTTATTGTGAAGTCACATTATTTAAAATTTATCTGTGTCTATATTTCAGTAGGATTATCATTAGAAGTTTGTGAGGCAGTGGAATTAAGTTAATGAGAGTGAAACAACTAGAATGGACATAATGACAATGTTGACACGATGTGAAGAATGTAACAAGGTCGCTGAATATTATCTATAGAAAAATTTTAAATGGAAGTGTGTTTTGCTATGTATATTTTTACCAAAAATGTGATAAGATATTTTTAAAAGCCGGTTCAGCTATATTAATATAAATCAGTATAGATATTTTTCATGATGACAAAAAGTTATATTCATCAAGAAGATAGAACAATTCCAAATTGGTATGCACGATGTCAAAGTCTTGGAAATTAGAAATTCACGGTACTACAAAGACAATTAAAAAAATCCATAGGCATTTTGGAGATTTAAATAGCTCAGTAATTATATACAAAGCAAAAATAAAATAAACTTATAGAATATTTAAATTATGTGATTAATGAACTCAACCAAGTTGAACTAACTAGAACACTGTACTTAACTACACAACACTTACAATTTTCAGATGTTCATGAAATGTTTATCAAAAATTTGACTATATGCTAGGCCATAAAATAAGACTCAACTAATTTCAGATAATTTCAATTAAATAAAGCATATTTTCTGACATCATAGAGTTTAAAAAATTATACCAGTAGAGTTGTAAATATAAATGAAATGGGGAGGCGGGGCCAAGATGGCAGACTAGGTAGATGCTACCCCGGATCCCTCTTGCAACAAAGACTCGGAAAATCAAGTGAATCGATCACATACATAACAATCTACGAACCCTGAACAACAAACACAGATTTAGAGATGGAAAACGAACAAATATGGGGAAGCAGCAACTGTTTTTGGAGCCTGGAGCCAGCGTCCCAGTCAGGTAACCTTGGCGCCGGACTTAGATCTGGGCCCAGGGGAGCTGAACTCATAAATCTTGTGACGGCGCAAACAAGGGGCACAGCCCTACCCCCCTGAACTGAACCCAGGAGGGGGCCCAGCTGGTCCGCGCGGGTGGCGTGGTGACGCTGCTGGTGGGAGAAGTCCCCGGGAGGCAGTGACTGGTTTTGGAGCCGGAAGTGCTGCGTCCCAGCAGGGGAACCTTGACGCTAGGTTTTGGACTGGCAGCGGAGGATCTGACAGTGGCTTCAGCGGGCCAGACCCCCGGGGGCAATCTCCACACAGCCGACACACATAGGCGAAACGTCCCTCGGGAATCCCAGATATAACAGTCATTCCGAGCAAGACAAACAACTCTGGCTATATTCCGAGGTGCTACTCTCCTATCTCTCTGATCCCTCCTCCACCCTCCCCAGTCGGCTTCATTAACATTGGAATTTCCTGAGCCAGAGGGAGAACAGCTCCGGCTCCGTGGCGGCTTTGCTTCCCCCCCCCCTTTTTTTTCTCTTTTGGTCTTTTCCTAACCCACTCTTCTGGCCTGAGAGAAGGAACCACAAAAAACCCAGGGACCAAAAATCCATCCCTAATTGGACTAAAAACACAGAACCAGCTACAGCCAAGCATATATGATCCAAATCTCGGACTTTCATCCTTACAGGGAACAAGGTGGCAGTTATAATCCAAAGGCAGTTCTGATAGGGATCTGAATGCATTTTTTTTAGCGGATTTTCTGGAAAAACAAGTTTCCCAGGTCTGATATCTCTGCTTATTCAACAGAGCTCTAACTGACCCACAACAAGGGAACTGAGGGCTGAAGCTCCCCCCAGACCACCTAGCCTCTTGCCTTAGGGGTCTAAGGAGGGTGTCACCTACCAATCGGTAGAGGTACTTGCATTGGGGGCCTAAGGTACAGCTGCAGTGCCCTCCCACCAAGGTGCTATAGGAATAGAGACACACCTACCTCACTGACACTTGGGGGAAGCCTGTCAGCATCCTGCCCCCCCGATGGTGAACCCCAGCTGCTAATAGAATCTGGTGCACACAACTATCACCACTACTTCTAGAGGTGGATAGGTGTTAGGGTGCAGCACACACTTGATGACCCAAAATCAGATTCTACGCAAGAATAGTGAATAGACTCAGGCATATATATCTGGCAACAGCCCAAACCAGCTGGTAATAGGTCATAAGTAAGTCAAGGGCTACAACAAACAAGACAGCACAATCTAGTAGCCCATCCGCGTATATTGAAAGAAAACAAAACAAGATAAGACTCAGTGAGCAATTATAGAATAAACCACTACCAAATCTATTTTTTTAATATCTTAGGGATGGCTCGGAGACAGCAGTCAATATCAAACCACATAAAGAAGCAGACCATGACAGCTTCTACAACCCCTCCAAAAAAAAGAATCAAAATCTTTCCCAAATGAAGAAACAATCCTGGAAATATCAGGTACAGAATATAAAAAAACTAATTTACAGAATGCTTCAAGACATCAGAAACGAAATAAGGCAAACTGCAGAAAAAGCCAAGGAACACACTGATAAAACAGTTGAAGAACTCACTATGTTCTTATAGTGGAAAAATTCATAAGTTGCAAGAATCCGTAGAGAGACAGCATGTAGAAATCCAAAAGATTAACAATGAAATTACAGAATTAGACAACACAATAGAAAGTCAGAGGAGCAGACTCGAGCAATTTGAATGCAGAGTGGGAAATCTGGAAGACCAGGGAATTAACACCAACATAGCTGAAAAAAATCAGATAAAAGAATTAAAAAAATGAAGAAACAGTAAGAATCATGGGGGACTCTATCAAGAAGGATAACTTGTGTGTGATTGGAGTCCCAGAACAGGGAGGGAGGACAGAAAACACAGAGAAAATAGTTGAAGATCTGCTGACAGAAAACTTCCCTGACATCATGAAAGACGAAAGGATATCTATGCAAGATGCTCATTGAACCCCATTTAAGATTGATCCAAAAAGAAAAACACCAAGACATATTATCATCAAACTTGCCAAAACCAAAGATAAAGAGAAAATTTTAAAAGCAGCCGGGGAGAAAAGAAAGGTCTCCTTCAAGGGAGAATCAATAAGAATAAGTTCAGACTACTCAGCAGAAACCATGCAGGCAAGAAGGCAATGGGAGGACATATACAGAGCACTGAAGGAGAAAAACTGCCAGCCAAGGATCATATATCCAGCAAAACTCTCTCTGAAATATGAAGGCGAAATTAAGATATTTACAGATAAACTCAAGCTTAGAAATTTGCAAAAACCAAAACAAAGCTACAAGAAATACTAAAGAATATTATTTCGTCAGAAAACCAATAATATCAGATACCAGCACAACACGAGGTCACAAAAAAGAACATCCTGATATCAACTCAAATAGGGAAATCACAAAAATAAATTAAGATTAATTTTAAAAAATGCTCATAACAGGGAATCACTGAAGTCAAAATGTAAAAGATCACAATAATCAAAAAGAGGGACTAAATACAGGAGGCATAGAACTGCCATATGGAGAGTGATCTAAGGCGATATAAAACATTACAAGTTAGGTTTTTACTTAGAAGAATAGGGGTAAATATTAAGGTAACCACAAAGAGGTATAACGACTCCATAACTCAAGATGAAAGCCAAGAAAAACGTAACAACTCAACAAACATAAAGTCAAACACTATGAAAATGAGGATCTCACAATTTACTAAGAAAAACGTCTCAGCACAAAAAAGTATGTGGAAAAATGAAATTGTCAACAACACACATAAAAAGGCATCAAAATGACAACACTAAACACTTATTTATCTATAATTACGCTGAATGTAAATGGACTAAATGCACCAATAAAGAGACAGAGAGTCTCGGACTGGATAAAGAAACACGATCCGTCTATATGCTGCCTACAAGAGACACACCTTAGACTTAGAGACACAAACAAACTAAAACTCAAAGGATGGAAAAAATATATCAAGCAAACAACAAGCAAAAAAGAAGAGGAGTAGCAATATTAATTTCTGACAAAATAGACTTTAGACTTAAATCCACCACAAAGGATAAAGAAGGACACTACATAATGATAAAAGGGACGATTGATCAGGAAGACGTAACCATATTAAATATTTATGCACCCAATGACAGGGCTGCAAGATACATAAATCAAATTTTAACAGAAATGAAAAGTGAGATAGACACCTCCACAATTATAGTAGGAGACTTCAACACACCACTTTCGGAGAAGGACAGGACATCCAGTAAGAAGCTCAATAGAGACACGGAAGACCTAATTACAACAATCAACCAACTTGACCTCATTGACTTACACAGATCTCTCCACCCAACTGCTGCAAAGTATACTTTTTTTTCTAGCGCACATGGAACATTCTCTAGAATAGACCACATATTAGGTCATAAAACAAACCTTTGCAGAATCCAAAACATTGAAATATTACAAAGCATCTTCTCAGACCACTAGGCAATAAAACTAGAAATCAATAACAGAAAAACTAGGGAAAAGAAATCAAATACTTGGAAACTGAACAATACCCTCCTGAAAAAAGACTGGTTTATAGAAGACATTAAGGAGGGAATAAGGAAATTCATAGAATGCAATGAGAATGAAAATACTTCCTATCAAAACCTCTGGGACACAGCAAAAGCAGTGCTCAAAGGCCAATTTATATCAATAAATGCACACATACAAAAAGAAGAAAGAGGCAAAATCAGAGAACTGTCCCGACAACTTCAACAAATAGAAAGTGAGCAACAAAAGAATCCATCAGGCACCAGAAGAAAACAAATAATAAAAATTAGAGCTGAACTAAATGAATTAGAGAACAGAAAAACAATTGAAAGAATTACCAAAGCCAAAAGATGGTTCTTTGAAAAAATTAATAAAATTGATAAACCATTGGCTAGACTGACCAAAGAAATACAGGAAAGGAAACAAATAACCTGAATAAGAAACGAGAAGGGCCACATCACAACAGACCCAACTGAAATTAAAAGAATCATATCAGATTATTACGAAAAATTGTACTCTAACAAATTTGCAAACCTAGAAGAAATGGATGAATTCCTGGAAAAACACTACCTACCTAAACTAACACATTCAGAAGTAGAACAACTAAATAGACCCATAAAAAAAAAGAGATTGAAATGGTAATCAAAAAACTCCCAACAAAAAAAAGCCCTGGCCCGGACGGCTTCACTGCAGAGTTCTACCAAACTTTCAGAGAAGAGTTAACACCACTACTACTAAAGGTATTTCAAAGCATAGAAAATGACGGAATACTACCCAACTCATTCTATGAAGCCACCATCTACCAAAACCAGGTAAAGACATTACAAAAAAAAGAAAATTACAGACCTATATCCCTCATGAACATGGATGCAAAAATCCTCAACAAAATTCTAGCCAATAGAATTCAAAAACATATCAAAAAAATAATTCACCACGATCATGTGGGATTTATACCAGGTATGCAAGCCTGGTTTAATATCAGAAAAACCATTAATGTAATCCACCACATAAATAAAACAAAAGACAAAAACCACATGATCTTATCAATTGATGCAGAAAAGCATTTGACAAAGTCCAACACCCATTTATGATAAAAAAAAAAACTCTCACCAAAATAGGAATTGAAGGAAAATTCCTCAACATAATAAAGGGCATCTATGCAAAGCCAACAGCCAACATCATTCTAAATGGAGAGAACCTGAAAGCATTTCCCTTGAGAAGGGGAACCACACAACGATGCCCTTTATCACCGTTCTTATTCAACATTGTGCTAGAGGTCCTAGCCAGGGCAATTAGGCTAGACAAAGAAACAAAGGGCATCCGGATTGGCAAGGAGGAAGTAAAATTATCTCTATTTGCAGATGACATGATCTTATACACAGAAAACCCTAAGGAAACCTCCAGAAAACTACTGAAACTAAAAGAAGAGTTTGGCAGTCTCAGGTTATAAGATAAACATAGAAAAATCACTTGGATTCCTCTACATCAACAAAAAGAACACCGAAGAGGAAATAACCAAATCAATACCATTCACAGTAGCCCCCAAGAAGGTAAAATACTTAGGAATAAATCTTACCAAGGAAGTAAAAGACCTATACAAAGAAAACTCCAAAGCTCTACTACAAGAAATTCAAAAGGACATACTTAAGTGGAAAAATATACCTTTCTCATGGATAGGAAGACTTAACATAGTAAAAATGTCTATTCTACCAAAAGCCATCTATACATACAATACGCTTCCGATCCAAATTCCAATGTCATTTTTTAAGGTGATAGAGAAACAAATCACCAACTTCATATGGAAGGGAAAGAAGCCTCAGATAAGCAAAGCGTTACTGAAAAAGAAGAAGAAAGTGGGAGGCCTCACTCTACCTGATTTCAGAACCTATTATACAGCCACAGTAGTCAAAACAGCCTGGTATTGGTACAACAACAGGCACATAGACCAGTGGAACAGAATTGAGAACCCAGATATAAATCCAACCACATATAAGCAGCTGATATTTGACAAAGGCCCAGTGTCAGTTAACTGGGGAAAAGATAGTCTTTTTAACAAATGGTGCTGGCATAATTGGATATACATTTGCAAAAAAATGAAACAGGACCCATACCTCACACCATGCACAAAAACTAACTCCAAGTGGATCAAAGACCTAAACATAAAGACTAAAACGATAAAGATCATGGAAGAAAAAATAGGGACAACCCTAGGAGCCCTAATACAAGGCGTAAACAGAATGCAAAACATTACCAAAAATGATGAAGAGAAACCAGATAACTGGGAGCTCCTAAAAATCAAACACCTATGCTCATCTAAAGACTTCACCAAAAGAGGAAAAAGACCACCTACAGACTGGGAAAGAATTTTCAGCTATGACATCACCGACCAGTGCCTGATCTCTAAAATCTACATGATTCTGTCAAAACTCAACCACAAAAAGACAAACAACCCAATCAAGAAGTGGGCAAAGGAAATGAACACACACTTCACTAAAGAAGATATTCAGGCAGCTAACAGACACATGACAAAATGTTCTCGACCATTAGCCATTAGAGAAATGCAAATTAAAACACGATGAGATTCCATCTCACTCCAACAAGGCTGGCATTAATCCAAAAAACACAAAATAATAAATGTTGGAGAGGCTGTGGAGAGATTGGAACTCTTATACACTGCTGGTGGAAATGTAAAGTGGTACAACCACTTTGGAAATCTATCTGGCGTTATCTTAAACAGTTAGAAGTAGAACTACCATAAAAAAAAAAGAACTGCCATACAACCCAGAAATCCCACTCCTCAGAATATACCCTAGAGAAACAAGAGCCTTCACACAAACAGATATATGCATACCCATGTTTATTGAAGGTCTGTTTACAATAGCAAAAAGCTGGAAGCAACCAAGGTGTCCATCAACGGATGAATGGGTAAATAAGTGTGGTATATTCACACAATGGAATACTACGGATCGATAAAGACCAGTGACGAATCTGTGAAACATTTCATAACATGGAGGAACCTGGAAGGCATTATGCTGAGCGAAATCAGTCAGAGGCAAAAGGACAAATATTGTATAAGACCACTATTATAAGATCTTGAGAAATAGTAAAAACTGAGAAGAACACATACTTTTGTGGTTACGAGGGGGGAGGGAGGGTGGGAGGGAGAGGGTTTTTTACTGATTAATTAGTAGATAAGAACTGCTTTAGGTAAAGGGAAGGACAACACTCAATACATGGAAGGTCAGCCCAATTGGACTGGACCAAAAGCAAAGAAGTTTCCGGGATAAAATGAATGCTTCAAAGGTCAGCGGAGCAAGGGCGGAGGTTTGGGAACCATGCTCTAAGGGGACTTCTAAGTCACTTGGCAAAATAATTCTGTTATGAAAACATTCTGCATCCCACTTTGAAATGTGGCGTCTGGGGTCTTAAATGCTAACAAGCGGCCATCTAAGATGCATCAATTGGTCTCAACCCACCTGGATCAAAGGAGAATGAAGAACACCAAGGTCACACGATAACTAAGAGCCCAAGAGACAGAAAGGGCCACATGAACCAGAGACCTACATCATCCTGAGACCAGAAGAACTAGTTGGTGCCCAGCCACAATCGATGACTGCCCTGACAGGGAGCACAACAGAGAACCCCTGAGGGAGCAGGAGAACAGTGGGATGCAGACCCCAAATTCTCATAAAAAGACCATACTTAATGGTCTGACTGTGACTAGAGGAATCCCGGTGGTCCTGGTCCCCAAACCTTCTGTTAGCACATGACAGGAACCATTCCCGAAGACAACTCATCAGACATGAAAAGGACTGGACAGTGGGTAGGAGAGAGATGCTGAAGAAGAGTGAGCTAATTATATCAGGTGGACACTTGAGACTGTGTTGGCATCTCCTGTCTGGAGGGGGGATGGGAGGATAGAGAGAGTTGGAAGCTGGCAAAATTGACACAAAAGGAGAGACTGGAAGGGCTGACTCATTAGGGGGAGAGTAAGTGGGAGTAAGGAGTAAGATGTATATAAACTTATATGTGACTGACTTGATTTGTAAACGTTCACTTGAAGCTCAATAAAAGTTAATAAAAAAATAATAAATAAAAAAATGAAATGGGGTGTTTTTAATTATATTCAAAGATAACTAGAAATCCAAATATGCATGGACATTTAGGCAATATACTTATAAATAATGTATATGTTGAAAATGAAATCACAATAGGAATTAAAATACTTACAATTTAATGAAATGAAAATAATAAAATTACGTATCAAAATTTGTAAATGCAGGTCAGGTTAACATTCTAAGAAATTGTATGGCCTTAAATAAACACATGAGAACAGAGGAATAGGCTGAAAGTTCATCTGCCTTGATGGATGATCTAAGTTTCCATCCCAAACATTTTTAAAAAATGGCAAATTACACTTTAATTTGAAAGAAGATAGAGAGCAGGAGAAACAAACAAAATAAAACACATACAATACAATACACTAGGGAGTATTAATGGAGCTAAAATTTAGTTAATTATAAGAATAATAGAATACATATATGCCCTTACGATAAAGAAAATGAAAATACATTTATCCGATATAAAAAATAGTGAGGTGATTTTGCTTCTTAGTTTATAGATCTTATCACATAAGAGGACTGTTCGAAAACTTTATGACACTGGAATTGAAAATATTGATGAAATGGACTATTTATGAGGGAAGGACGTGGGGAAGTAACTTTCCATAGCTCTCACAATATGAAATGAGCAGTCTGAATTGTTCCATAAGTATAAAAGTTGTTACATGATTAACTATCTTCTCACTAAGAAATTTCATGTAGTTTTCCTATAAAGTGCCTAGTTCTTTGCTTTTATTGTCATCGTTTGTTTTATTGTTTTGTTTTGAAAAATTCTTGGAGCCCTGGTGGCACAGTCGTTAAGAGCTACAGATGCTGATAGGGAAGCCAACATGGTGCTATGGAAGAAGCACCATGCTGTCCCTCTGCAGCAAAGACCCCCAAAACTAAGTAAAACAGACACAAATGTCAATCCTGGAACTCTAAGCATAAAATGAAGGGAAAGAATTTGATCAGGCACTGAATGGGATAAGAAACTGACAGAGAACAGAAAATGAGGAGAACTGTGGAGTGGAGGTTCCCTACCAGCTAACATGGCACAGATTCGCCATCTTGGACTATAACCACCAAGGAATGCAGAGAGGGAGTACAGGAAGCCAACTTCATAGGGCTCCCAACAGGAGTTAGAGCACTCAGAAAGCAGGGATACACGCTTTCCCACCCCTCACCCTTCTTCCCTCTACGCGGCCTCCTCCATTTTCAAATGGGCTAGAGTCACTCGGATAGAGAGACACCAGTTCACTGCTGCCCAGGTCCTCTCCGACCCCACCAGCTGGCTCCTTCAATGCCAATTATTTTTGTTATTATTATTATTTTGCCTTTCTTTGTTTCTTCTCTCTGTCTCCTTTCCTTCCTTTTCTTTCTTCCACCTTGCCAGCCCCTTTGCTGTCCCCATCCTTCATTGACAAGCTATGCCACACTGCTGGGCCGGAGAGCCACTGGCACATCTTCCTCAGTTTTGTGCCACCCCCACTGGCCAGGTCTCTTAGCAACATTTTCTTCCCGCTTCTCTCTCTCTCCCTACCTTCCTTTGCTTTCTCCCACCCAGATAGCCCCATGTGCCGTCCCCATCCCTTCTTGGTGGGCCGTATAACACTGTTCAGCTAGAGAGCTGCCAACATGGCCTCCCCAGTTCTGTGTTGCCCACACTGGCTAGGTCTCTCAGTCCATTTTTTTTTTTCAGATTTATCTCTATCTTTTCCTTCTTTCCCTATCTTCCACCCACCTAGACCTATGTGCTGCCCCCATCCCATCTTAACGGGTAGTGTTGCAGCACTGGGCTAGAGTGCCCTGGATCCATGCTGCTGCCATTGGCCAGCTCAGCACCATATTTTTTTGTTTTTGTTTCTACTCTCTCTCTTCCTCCTTTCCTGTTTCCCACCCATCTAGTCTTGTATAGTGTCCCTGCTCCTTCTCTAACGGCCTTACTGCACCACTCTGCTAGGGAGCCACCAGCACACAGCCTCCCTGGGCCTACATTATCCCCACCAGCCAGCTTCCTAATCACAATATTGTTTTAGTTTGTTTCCTTTGGTCTTTTCTTTCTTTCCAGTTTCTTTTCTCTCAGCGCCTACCTCCTCTTCCTTTCTCCCACACACCTAGCCTTGTGTGCCACCCTCACCCTCTCTCAAAGAGTTGTGATGCACCACTAGGTTAGAGAGACACTGGCACGCCGCCTGCCAGTTCTGCATCACCATCACCAACTGGCTTCCTCAGCACAATTTTTATTTGTTTTTGCTTTTTTTCCTTTTTGTAGTTGTTTCTTTTGTCTCTCTTCATTCCTTCTTTTTCTTTCTCCTGCCCACCTAGCCCTGTGAGCTGCCCCCTCCTTATTGACAGGCTTGGTGCACCACTTGGTCAGAGAGCCTTTGGCACACGGCCTCTCTGGGTCTGCACTACTCCCACAGGCTGGCTCCCTCAGCACCATATTTTTTCTTTTTCTTTCTTCTTCTCCCCTTTCCTTCTTCCTTCCACCTGGGCTCTGCACTGCCTCCACTCTTTCCTGACAGGTCATGCCACACCAGCCGGTGAGAAAGACATCAGCTTGTCATCACCCTGCTTCCACCCTGCCCCCAAAAGCAGGCTCCTTCAGCACCATATTTATTTTCTTGTTGTTGCTTTGTTTCCTCTCTCTGTTTCCCTTCTTTCCTTTCCTTTCTCCAGTCCACCTAGGTCCATGCACTGCCCATGTACCTTCTCAACAGGCTGAGCTAGGCTCTCTCAACTAGAAAGTCACCAGCACATGGCCTCCCTGGGTATGCCCTGCCCCACCTGCTGAATTCCACCACACTGCCATTGTATTTACTTCTTTTTCTTTTGCCTCTCCATTTTTTGCTTTGTTTTCATTCTGTTTCTCTGTCTCTTATTTCTCTTCTTTCTGTCACCTGCTTAGTTCCACACATTGCATTCCCCCCTTGCCTCCTGCCTATCTACACCACACACAAAGTGCCGTACCCATGAGAGGCAACAGTGCAAACCCCTGGACCTCTGAACCACATCGGCACTTCCCTGTCAGCCCAAGTTCATGTTGCAAAAGATCCATCCCTCTCTCCCCTCCCTACTGGACCTTTCCAGCTGCATCATAGCTGAGCAACCAGCCTTGCCCACCTGGGCAAGGTGGTGAGAAGTATGCCCACAGACAAGCAACAAAACACACCCAGCCTGCCTGCTCAGATATAACCAAATAAAACAAAAAACAGGATGAAACAAACAAAGCAACAATCAATAAATGAAGAAAATAATTCCAGAATGTCCTGGAAACAATAGACAATATCAAAACATATTAAAAACAATAGGACAGGATGAGTCCAAAAAGCAACTAAAATAAAACACCACATGACCTCTGGTAGAAGTAAAGGCACTGGAATTACCTCATAGGGAATTCAAAAGTTTAATATTCAGGATTCTCCAAGAGATTAAGAAAGAGATGAAGGAAAAGGCAGACAAAACTAAGGAAAAAATGGACAAAATCATGGAAAATGCAGACAAAAATCAGGGAAAACACAAAGCAAAGGGAGAATTGGGGGAAATAATACAAGAGCAAAACGTCAAAATAAATAAACAATTAGAAATCATACAAAAAACAGCAATTAGAAATCCAGAAGACAAAATAATTTTAGAAATGGGCAGTGCAATAGAAGGTTTTAGGAGCAAATTTGAAACAAGGGAACACAAGATCAGTGAAACTGAAGACAAATCCTTGGGTACCGTTTTGTTTGAGGAAAAATCTGAAAAAAGAATAAAGAAAACCTGAGAACCATGTGGGGTACAATCAGAATTTGTGAGTGACAGGAATTTCAGAACAGGGGGAGAAAATGGAAAACACAGAGAGAATCACTGAAGACTTGCTGACAGAAACCTTCCCTAATATAATGAAAGATGAAAAGCTGACCGTCCAAGAAGCTCAAAAGAAGCACATATAGAATAGACTTCAAAAGAAAGTCACCAAAACATAACGCAATTATACTTGCCGAAACCAAAACCAAAAAAAGAATCCAGAGAGCAGTTGAGAAAAATGAAAAGTCACATACAAAGGGGACACTATAAGACTAATCTCTGGTTACTAGGCAGAAACCATGCAGGCAAGAAGGCAATGGGATGACATATAAAAAACTTAAAAGAAAATTTGTCAACTGAGAATAACACATCCTGCAAAAGTCTCACTCATATATGATGGTGAAATTAGGAAATTTCCAGATAAACAGAAATTAAGGGAATATGTCAAAACCAAACCAAACTTACAAGAATTATGAAAAGGAGTCCTTCAGTTAGAGAACCAACGACATCAGACAACAACCTGAATCTAGGACACAGGAGAGTATCAGCCAGGTGCCAACCTAGCTAATGAGCACTAAAGGACAAAAGAAAACTGTAAGATTTACAACAGGGAACAAGGGAAGTCAATCTGCAAATGACAACAACATCGGCACAATAAAAGTGAGAATAAATAGCGTAGGTACAGGATTTTCAAATGGAAAGGAAATCAAGTAGATATCATGTAATAAAAGACTGGTTTAAACTTAGGAAGATGGTGTAAATATTAAGATAACCAAAAAGAAAGTTAACAAACCTACTCATTAAAATAAAGAAGAAAAAGGTAAAGTCTCAGTGTCATGGATTCTATTGTGTCCTCCCAAAATATGCCAACTTGGCTATGTCATGATTCCCAGTATTGTGTGATTGTCCACCACTTTGTCATTAGATGTGATTTGCCTATATGTTGTTAATGAGATGAGATTAGTATCAGTTAATGAGATGGTATTAGTAGCAGTTATGCTAATGAGGCAGGACTCAATCTCTAGGAAGAGTTTGTGTCTTAAGCCAATCTTTTTTGAGATATAAAAGAGAGAGAGAGACGGCAACCTCATACCACCGTGAAAGCAGCACCGGGAGCAGAGAGTGTCCTTTGGACCCAGGGTCCCTGTGCTGAGAAGCTCCATGACCAGGGAAGATTGTTGACAAGAACTTCCCTCCAGAGCCAACAGAAAGACAGAAAGTCTTTCTCTGGAGCTGATGCCCTGAATTTGGACTTCTAGCCTACTAGGCTGTGACAGAATAAACTTCTGTTTGTTAAAGCCATCCATTTGTGGTATTTCTGTTATAGCAGCACTAGATAACATAGACACTCAATAAACATAAAATCTAGGAAAGTGAAAGACATGAAAAAAATCCAGAAACAAAAGGAATTCAGTACCAGAAAGAAAGAGGCGTGAAGAAAACATCTGCACCACACACACATACACACAAAAGAACTACAAAATGACAGCAATAAACTCATACCTATCGATAATCACACTAAATGTAAATGACTTAAATGTACTTGTAAAGATACAGAGAGTGACAGAATGGGTTAAAAAAAACAGAATTCATCAATATGCTGTCTACAAGAGGCACACCTTGGAAATGAAGATATAAATATATTAAAAGTGAAAGGATGGAAAATAATATAGTAGGCAAATGACAAACAGAAAAGGAGCAGGAGAGGCAACAAAAATCTCAGATAACAGACTTTAAAACAAAAATCATTAAAGATAAGGAAGGACATTATATAATGATTAAAGGAACAAGCCACCATAAGGACATAACAATAATAAATATCTACACAAGCAATGACATGGGTTCAAAAACATAAAACAAACTCCAACAACACTGAAAAGAAATTGACAGTTTCACAATAATAGTAGGAGTCTTTAACACACCAGTTTTGGTAAAGGACAAAACATCTAAAAAGAAACTCAACAAAGATACAAAAGATTTAAAGGCCACAATCAACGAACTTGACCTCATACACATACACGGAACAATCCACCCAACAGCAGCAAGGTACCTGTTATTTTCCAATGCACATGAAACGTTCTCCTGAATAGATCTCATCTTAGGGCACAAAACAACCTTAAACAAAACCCAAAACACTGAGATAATACAAAGCAGCTTCTCTGATCACAAAGCAACAAAAGTAGAAATTAATAAAAAGAAGAGCAAGGAAAAAAACCCAAATACATGGAAACTAAATAACAACCTGCTTAAAAACCAGTGGGTAATAAAAGGTATCAAAGACAGAACTAAAAAAAATTCAAAGTCTCAAATGAGAAAGGAAACATACCAAAACCTTTGGGACACAGCAAAGGCAGTGCTCAGAGGTCAATAGTGATAGATGCACACATCAAAAATGAAGAAAGGCACAAAATCAAAACACTAGCTATACAACTTGGACAAACGGAAAGAGAAGAGCAGAAGAAGTCCACAGCCATGAAAAGAAAGGAAATGATAAAAATCAGAGAGAAGTAAATGAAATAGAAAATAGAAAGAAGCAACAAAACCAAGAGTTGGTTCCATCAAAAGATCAACAAAGTCAACAAACCATTGGTCAAACTGACAAAAGAAAAACAGGTGAAGACAAAAACAACCCAAAGAAGAAATGAAACAGGGGACATTACAACAGATTTAACTGAAATAAAAAGGTTCATAACAGAGTACTATGAAATCTATACTCCAACAAATTTGAAAACCCAGAGGAAATGGACAAATTTCTAGAAACACACTATCTTCCTAAACTAACATAAACTGAGGTCTAAAATCTGGACAGACCCATAACGAGAAGAGATTGAAAAGGTAATAAAAAAAAACTTCCAATAAAAACAGCCTTGGCTCAGATGGCTTCACTGGAGAAGTCTACCAAACATTCAAAGAAGAATTCACAGTAGTACTACTAAAACTATTTCAGAACATACAAAAGGAAGGGATACTTCCTAACTGATTCTATGAAGACAGCATAACCCTGATACCAAAATCAGGCAAAGACACCACAAAAAAAGGAAAATTACAGACCAATATCTCTCATGAATATAGATGCAAAAACTCTCCACAAAATTCTAGCCAATAGAATTCAGCATCATATTAAAAAAAAAAACAACAACACCATGACCAAGTGGAATTCATACCAGGTATGCAACAATGATTCAACATTAGAGAAACAGTCAATGTAATCCACCACATAAATAAAACAAAAGAATCACATGGTCATCTCAGTAGACTCAGAAAAGTCATTAGATATAGTATGACACCCATACCTGATAAAAACTCTCAATAAAATAGGTTTAAAAAGGAAATTTCTCAACATAATAAAGGGCATCTAAACAAAACCAACAGCCAACATCGTTCTCAACAGACAGTGGCTGAAAACATTCCCCCTGAGAACAGGAACAAAACAAGGATGCGCTTTATCACTACTGCTATTAAACATTGTACTAGAAGACCTACCTACAGCAATAAGAAAAAGAAATAAAGGACATACAAATAGGCAAGGAAGAAGTAAAACTATCCCTATTTGAGGATGATATTATACTGTACACAAACATCCTCAAAGATACACAAGAAAACTACTGGAACTCATAGAAAAATTCAGCAGTAGAGCGGGATACAAGATACACATACAAAAAAAGTTGGATTCCTAAACACCAATAAAAAGAACATGGAAAAGAAAATGAGTAAAGCAAAACAATTTAATATAAGTCCTAAAAAAATAAAATGCTTAGGCATAAATCTAACCAGGGATGTATAGGACATATACAAAGAAAACTACAAAATCCTACTGCAAGAAACCAAAAGAGACCTACATAAATTCAAAAACATACCATGTACATGGATAGGTAGACTCAACATTGTGAAAATGTCGATTCTACCCAAAGCAATCTGCAAGTACAATGCAATGCCAGTCCAACAGCATTCTATAACAAGATGGAAAAACTAATCATTAAATTTATTTGGAAAGGTAGAGGCCACAGATAAGTAAATCACTATTGAAGAAGAAGAATAAAGCAGGAGGCCTCATACTATTTGACCTCAGAACCTGCTCTACAGCTACAATAGTCAAAACAGCCTGGTATTGGTACAATGACAGACACAGTAATCAATGGAATTGAATCAAGTATGCAGATGTAAATCCATCCACCTATGGTCAACTGATCTTCAGCAAAGGCCCAAAGTCCACTAAATGGGGAAAAGACAGTCTTTCTAACAATTAGTGCTGGAAAAACTAGATGTCCATCTGTAAAAAATGAAACAGGACCCATACTTCACACCATACACAAAAACTAATTCAAAATAGGTCAAAGACCTAAATAAGAAATCAAAAGCTATAAAGATCATAGAAGAAAAAAGGTCAACACAAGAGTCCCTGATACATGGCATAAATGGCATACAAACCATAACCAACAATACACAAACACCAGAAGATAAGCTAGTAACTGGAATCTTCTAAAAATTAAACACTTATGCTCATCAAAAGATTTCACCAACCCAGTAAAATGAGAACCTACAGACTTGGAAAAAAAATTGGCCATGACGAGTCCAACAAAGTTGCAATCTCTAAATTCTGTAGGAAAATCCAGCACCTCTACAACAAAAAGACAAGTAAACCAATTAAAACATGGACAAAGTATATGAACAGATACTTCTCTAAAGAAGACATTCGCATGGCTAATAGACACATGAGAAAATATTTGCAATCGCTAGCCATTAGAGAAACATAAACGAAAACTACAATGAGACACCATCTCACCCCAACATTACTGGCACAAATAATAAAAAAAAAAACATAAATTAACAAATATTCCAGAGGTTGCAGGGAGATTGGAACTCTTATGCACTGCAGGTGGGAATGCAAAATGGTACAACCATTTAGGAAAAAGATAGGGTGGCTTCCTTAAAAAACTAGAAATAGAAATACTACATGATCCAGCTATCCCACTTCTAGGAATATATCCTAGAGAAATAAGAGCCATCATACAAACAGACATATGTGCACCCATGTTCATTGCGACATTATTAACAATAGGAAAAAGATGGACACAACCTAAGTGCCCATCAACAGAAGAATGGATAAACAAACTATGGTACATACACAACATGAAATACTATGCAATAATAAAGAACAATGATGAATCTGTGAAACATCTTACAACATGGATGAATCTGGAGGACATTATGCTGAGTGAAATTCAATCATGAAAGGACAAATACTGTATGAGATCACTGTTAGAAAAACTCATGGAAAGGTTTACACACAGAAAGAAACTATGATGGTTACGAGGGAGAAGAGTGGGGAGGGAAAATCACTAAACAATAGGTAAGTGGTAAATTTGGTGAAGGGTCAGATAGTACACAATGCTAGGAAAGTCAGCACAACTTGACCAAGGCAAGGCCATGGAAGCTTCATAGACACATTCAAACTCCCAGAGGAACGGAATTACTGGGCTAAGGGCTGGGGACCATAGTCTCAGGGGACATCTAGCTCAATTGGCATAACATGATTTATAAAGAAAATGTTCTATATTCTACTTTGGGGAGCAACCTCTTGGGTCTTAGAAACCTGTGAGCGGCTATCTAAGATACTTCTCTGGTCAAGAGAGAATGAAGAGAACGAAAGACACAAGGGAAAGATTAGTCCAAAGGACTAATGGACCACAAGTACCACGACCTCCACCAGACTGAGTTCAACACAACTAGATGGTGCTCAGCTACCTAGACCAGCTGCTCTGATAGGGATCACAATAGAGGCTCCTGGACAGAGCTGGAGATAAATGTAGAACAAAATTCTAACTCACAAAAAAAGAGCAGACTGACTGGTCTGACAGAGAGGAACGGAAATAGAGAACTCAAGATTGAGAAGTGGACAGTGTTGACATGTCGTGGGGTTGGCAATCAATGTCACAAAACAATATGTGTATTAATTGTTTAATGAGAAGCTAATTTGCTCTGTAAACCTATAGCACAATAAAAAAAAGATCTATAATGACAACAACAACTCAAAAGATTAGATAGGAATCTTAGGGAACAGTGAGTTTATGCTGATGGGGGAGGAAGAACCCAGAAAATGAGAGTGAGAATGGTTCCACAACTTGAAGAATGTAATCAATGTCACTGAGTTGTACATGTAGAAACTGTTGAATTGGTGTATGTTTTGCTATGTATATTCCCAATGACAACAACAACAAAATAATTAAAACAAAAAACAAGGGAAAAAAAAAAAGAGCTTGGCTGCTAACGAAAAAGTTGGCAGTTCAAATCCAAAGCAGCTCCTTGGAAACCCTATGGGGCAGTTCTACTCTGTCTAGGGTCGCTATGAGTCAATATCGACTCAAGGGTAACAGATTTTTTTTTTTTTTTTGGTTTATAACTTCAAAAATTGCCTCTCCTTTTTTTTTTTTTTCTTTTCTCTTTCTGGAACCCCATTAATCCATCTGGTAGAAGTTCTCACCTTATTCTCTTTGTCTCTTACCCTCTTCTCTAGTTTTCCTTTAGTATTTCTCAAATATTCACTCCTCTGAGTTCTGTTCCAGTACACTACCTCTTTCTTTGGCTGTGTTAATCTGCTCTTAAACTCCTCCACTGAGTTATTAAGGAGAACTTTAAATATCAGATTTTTTTCCTCAGTAATTCTAAGAACTTGAATCAAAATTACAATTCTTACTGTGATCTTTTGAATATATTAAGCATAGCTAATTTAACATTTGTGCCTTTTGAGTCTATTTTCTATCGCCACTCTTCCTGTTTTTATTGTTAGCTTTGTTTGATTTTATTTATATTGCTTTATCTGCTCATGTGCCAGGGTATTGTTTCTGATAGATAGGAGTTGTGTGACAAAGTTATAGAAATATAGTGGTGTTTAGAGCAATGATATCTTCCCACAGAGATTTTATGCTTTTTTCTAGCAGATGATTAGGGACACTAATATTCAAAGGCATATTAATCTAAATCCATGACTTGACGTACTTTGAAGCTTTTCTTTAGGGTAAAGGCTATCTTCTCCCCACTCTTATTTCTACGGCTTAACCTTTTAGATAAACTTTGAAAGTATAAAAGTTTCCTAGCTTCACAAATTTGGCAAGTCCTACACTCCAGTTTTTCTTCTCTAACCTGCTAGGAATGATTTCCTGATTTATCTGTTCAGCTACCTCTTCCATTATGGGCAGGGAAAAGTGACCTCCTTTGCTGGGATTACCATTCTGAATTCTTTAATATATTGTATTTTAATCCTAAAATACTTTGCTTTTTTTTTTACTTTCCAATATCTTCAATAAAATTTATTATTATTTTTGCTTTCCTATTGTTTCTGTGCAAAGATTGTCCTGAACTAACTGAGAGTGAATACACTTGTTATCTACATTTTCAGATCTACCCTGAGGATAAACAACTGAGCCAATGCATCTGAGGCTGAGCGAGTTTAAGAAACAGTTCTAGATGTCTTTTTAATTAATCAACGGGATGGTATACCATTCCTTGGCCTAGTGTACTGTCATAAACCATAATTTTCATGAGAAAATTCACTTAAGTGTATTTCCTCATTCATCTGAACTTGGAAGCTGGTTCCTCTACTGTATTAACTTACAAAGATATGAAAAATGGAAATAGTGCCAAGCTGTTTTCATGTCTTTGCAAGAGAATGCTAAGAAAATTTTCTTCTGGGTTGGCATTGTGGTTGACTTTCCAAAGCTACAAAAATCAAATGCTTAATCCTCGTGTCTTAATTATCTTGTCCTGCTATAACAGAAATACAATAAGTGGGTGACATTAAAAAACACATTTATTTTCTCACATTTTAGGAGGCTAAACAGAAGTTTGAATTCAGGGCACCAGCTCTGGAGGAAGGCGTTCTAGCTGTGTCTCTTCGAGGGGTAGGTCCTTGTCTCTTTTCAGCTTCTGTTCCTTGGTTCCTTGGTGATCTTCAAGTGGCATGGTATCTACCCTCTCCCAACTATGCTTGCTATCCCTGGCTTAATCTGCTCTTTTATATCTCAAAAAAGATTGATTTAAGACACATCCTACATTATTGGAAAACCTGGTGGTGCAGTGGTTAAGAGTTCCGTTGCTAACCAAAAAGTTGGCAGTTTGAATCCACCAGCCACTCCTTGGAAACCACGTGAAGCAGTTCTACTTTTTCATATAGGGTTGCTATGAGTCAGAATAGACTCAATGGCAATGTTTTTTTTTGTTTGTTTGTTTTGCTACATTATTAACACAACGAAAAAACACATTCCCATATGGAATTATAACCACGGGTAGAGGGGTTAGGATTTGCAACAGATATTTTGGGGTAGACACAATTCAATTTATAACACCCTACAATCAAGATAATTTGGGGGTCAAGCAACCATTACAGAGCCAAATAACTGGCAGTTGGACAGATTCTGCTACCAGAAACCATTATCTAGAATCTCTCATTATTCCGTATACAGTGGAGTTGCTAAAAGAGAAAGATTAATGGAACCATGTCATCATCAGCTTAGAAACGATTTTCCCTCCATTTTCTGTGAATGTTGCAACCTGACAATGACTCTCAAGGTCAAGTATAACAGGTCTTAGAGAACCAGATACATGAATACGCAGTGCTTCTGAGAATGACAGGCTTCTCTTTACGATGGTTTGGTATATCACACTGTATTTGCTGCTCTGACCTCTCAATTTGAGTAGAAGAGAAAGAATTTCAGAGAAATACTTGGGCACAGAGAGTGAGCAGAAGTGAAGTAGTCATTACAATCATTACTTGTTAAACCAAGAATGTGCAGGTTTCCCTTAGATCAATTAAACATTAGAAAAGATAATCACACTTTAGGCATTTTGCAAGTACCCTTTCAAGTTTAGCTGCTTCCAGATTAAGGAACACCAATGCAATTTTCTATGTTGTGTACCTCAGAGTTAAATACTGGTGAGGGATTGGTTGTAGCACCGCAATTTGTGTGAAGTCCATTGAATTTACTCATATGCACCATATAGGAGTATCTGCATTTAGACACCCTCCCACAAAGATCCAATGTTAATCAAAAGAGATTTAAAGGAGCACCAGATAAATAAAAGGTGTTTGTCCTTTTCCATCTGTCTTCTGCCTTTGTCCCAATTACGAACTATCTCTGAGTAGAGAAGAGGCAATGAAAGGAGCCCAAGACTCCAACCAAATTTCAATGCCCGACCGAAGCTAGTCGAATATGAAGCTGATATTTTTAAATTGACCAGATTAACTCAATGTGACTAGCAAGTAATGGCTTTACATGATATGAAATTAAGAGCTGGGAAAGAAATTTCACCTGCGCACGATAGATTGGAGTGCCTAAAAAATTATATATATATATACTATTTCACATATAAACAAAGTCATAGATTTGGAGCAAAACCTAAGCCCTTCATACTGTCGGATTCTTAAACACTAGTGTTACATTTGAATAACGTTTCTTACTTTAAAAAATAATCTATGAATATCTTTTATAATTTTATCTCACGGTAAACGTAAAAAAAAACAAACCTAGAGCCGAGCCGTCGAGTCAATCCTGACTCATAGCGACCCTGTAGGACAGAGTAGAACTGCCCCCTAGAGTTTCCAAGGAGCACCTGGCAGATTCGAACTTCCAACTCTTTGGTTTGCAGGTGTAGCACTTAACCACTACGCCACCAGGGTTTCCGCAGTAAGCATATGGCATAAAAACTGAAGTATTTTCAACTTTATTTAAAAAAAATGAGGACACTGAAGTTGGAAAAGCTAACGTGCCTAATTTTCTTAAGTTCTTATTGATGGTAAATTGAAAGTTAGGTATCATAACTCAGTACTTCAATAACAGTCATTATTTATTTAAGCAGAAAAAAGTACCTTATTGCTTACAATGTATTAAATAATTATAATTGTGAATACACCAAATTTAACTCAATTTCAGATGGAACCCCAAATCTACATACATGGATAAGTATTTTTCTTTTTGTCTATAGTTGCAAAGACTGTCGTTTACTTAGTTTGCTCAGAATGACAGCTATTGTTCCGGCATGCCAGATGCAAATCAAGTTTAAAAACATAAGGTGTAGTCACGTAGAATGATTACTACATATGTCGTTAAAAAAAAAAAAAGAACTTGCTGTGCAGTCAATGGCAACCCTGTGTGCCTAAAAATCGAAATGTGCTTCATAGGGTTTTCAATATGGATCATATTTTGGAAGTAGATTTCCAAACCTTTCTTCTGAAGCAGCTTTGGGTGGACTCGAATCTCCAGCCTTTTGTTTAGCAGTTGAGTGCAGCATTTACAGTTTGTACCACCCAAGGAACCCACTATGTCATAGGAGTCTGCAAAAATAATTAAGCTTTTAAACTTGGTCATTGTATAATATTTTTAAGTATTAACTAAATGTTAGTTATTAATGGAATGTCTAGTTACACAAGGCTTTGCAATGTAGCAAATTTTTCTCTTTATCTGCTGTCTCTATCATGACCGTAATCCTAATATAATACATACAAATAACAATGATTGTGCCTTCCTTATTGCTGTAATGTTTTTTCCAAATTCTGAATGATGTGGGCAAGCCTATTACATTTATAACCTTAATATTTTCATGTGCCTATACAGTGTATTCTTCATAGAGATATTATAGAATTTATATACAATTGGATTATAATCAATTTACTTCCTTTTTTTCCTTACACTGGATATGAACAAGCACAAAAGCCATTCTTTTCCATCACTGAATCATTTCCTATGTAGATACTGAAATTTGGGAATAAAGAGATGAATAAATACATGAATAAAAGGGATATGTAAAAGATCTCTGAGACTGTTTAAATCACAGACAAATGTAAGGTACCACCAAGACTTACAGGTTTTAAATTCCTCAGAGAGAAGTCACCATGTTCATTTCTCATATTGGAACGCATTGTGTTCTAGATCTTAAAAGGATATAGATACATATAAAGACCAAAATATTTTTGAATTATACTAAAAATCTGCATAACAACACTTTTCATGATTTGACAAGCACTTCAAGTTTTTTTTTTTTCAAATGCTTCACTTTGTAAGTAGTCTACAATTTAACAACGAAGTCTGTTAAACAAAATTTTCTAGTCAACATAATTTGGGAGAACAAGAAAAGAAAATTTGAAATTGTAATGCTTCTAAAATATAGTCATTAATTAATGTTTTATATTTTAAGCCAGATGAGTCATTATCACAACACTGTTCATATAACTTGTGGGGTTCATATAATTAAAAGAATCATAAAATCAAAACCCGCTGCCATCAAGTCGATTCCGACTCATAGCGACCCTATAGGACAGAGTAGAACTGCCCCATAGAGTTTCCAAGGAGTGCCTGGCAGATTCGAATTGCTGACTTCTTGGTTAGCAGCCGTAGCACTTAACGAGTACGCCACCAGGCTTTCCAAAATAATCATAGTGTAGCCTAAATTTATTTTTGTAGTTCGCAATGCGGAACTTTTATAATTTACAGAAAAATAGAAGTGAAATCTGTTTTAGTTTTAGTGCATTTACTTTGCATGTTTTAGAAAAACTATGAATATCTCCTAAGAAGTTCTAAAAACATGAAAATTTTATAAAAATTACTTAATCTCATGATCAATATTTATGCAGAAAATATACATTAAATTTCACAAAGTATAAAGCTCTGTATTCAAAGTGCAACACAATAGTATGTATTGAACTGAATTTAATGAATAATGACACAGAGCGTGGAAATTCTATAAACATTACTGAAAACACTATCAATATTCACCTTGAAAATACACAAGAAATTACATACATTTGAAACACTACATTTGAAGTACGAAGCAATAATAACTGTGTCTTTTAAGAGCTGAGAAAATAAACAGAATTAAAACAACTTTACTCCATCTTAGTTACAGTGTGCCTTCAAGGAAAATGTAAGTTTTTCAGAAAATTCAGTAGGAGAAATAAACTTTACCATATTTTCAAATATGTTAATAGGCACTGTATTGGACAAACTCAGGCACAGCAGTTAAACTGAAGGATTTGCAAAATATCAGATCAAATGATGTGACAGGTAAAGAGACTCTGAAAGAACAAGCATACCTGTACAAACATCTATGAATTTCAGGTTTACATTTCATTGTTCTTTATACGCCCTCCCCCCAAAGTCGATTCCAACTCATGTCAACCACATGTATCTGTATTTTTGCTAAAAAAAAAAAAAAAAAAAAAAACAGCTCCAAATTTGTAGACACTACGTTCTGGAGGAAGTTTTCAAAGACTTGTTTTACTTCCTGGTTCCTCAGGGAATAAATGAAGGGGTTCTGCATGGGGACAACAGAGGTGTTGAGAATAGAAACTCCTTTGGTCAATGATGCCTTTCTTTTGCAGACGGATTGGCATACATGAAGATGCAGCTTCCATAAGAGATGGAAATGACAGTCATGTGGGAGGAACAAGTGGAGAAAGTTTTTTTTTCTCTTACTGGAAGATCGGATTCTCAGAATAGTCCTGATGACACACATGTAGGACAAAATTATTAATGCCAAAGTGAATAACAAAGAAACCAAAGCCAAGTAAAAACCAATTACTTCTAGGAGCCATGTATTTGAGCAAGATAGTTGTAAGAGGGGAAAATAGTTGCATGCAAAGTGATCAATGACTTTGGAAGCACAGTAATCTGGGGGGGAAGAAGCATAAGGGGTGGGAATATGGTCAGAAACCCTCTCAGCCACACACATGACACAAGCAAGGAGCAGAGTTTCCTGTTCATGGTGCTCGTGTAATGCAGGGGCTTGCAGATGGCCACATAGAAGTCATAGGACATGGCTGTCAGAAGGTAAAATTCTGTCATCCTCATGAAAATAAAGAAGACTTGAGCTGCACAGTTGTTATAGGACATGGTCTTATCCCTGGTGATAATTGCACCCAGAAATCTGGGAATGCATACAGTTGTAAAGGAGATTTCAAGCACTGTGACCACTGTGTAGTTCTTCATTTCTCTCTCTCTCTCTTCAATTTTTCTTCTTTTAATCCCATTTAGACAAAAAAAGTATTAAGGGGAAGAGATGAAAGATATAATTCATCATGATCAGCATCATCATCTCTAATATTCTAAAATATCCTGTATAATCCATGCAAATTTTTTCTTATTTTTAAGATCTTGTTGGCATTCTTTTAATACACATTTATTAGTTATTTTATATTAAAAATACAGTAGTAGATAGGAAATCTTCACACAACAAAGCACATCTTTGGGAGACAATGAATAAAATAATTGTCATTTTATGTCCTATTTATGCAAACTCTGATTACAATTGTGTTGAAACAGTCATAAGAATTACATAGCCCTTTCTTTTCACTCAGATAATTTATTAGACAATCTATCTCCTAGAAAAAGAAATGGGTTACTTTAACTTACCAAAAAGTAAAAGTCAAACTTAGAAGCCTGAAGTAACAACTCATTATTTTTTTTAGGATATAAGAAATCAGTTGCCTTATTACAAGTAATATATTTAAATTTTTAACCCTAAGATTTATGGGTCTAATTGCCAAGACCATATGAGTACACTAAATACAATTGCTACAAGACAGAATAAGTAACCCAATTATTTAAAAAATACAAAAGTTTCAATTACTCACTGGTTTGTCTTCTTATTCCATCACGATCTTTAATGTTCCACTTCTGTAAGGCTTCCTAAAAATGTACATGCATGTATTTAAATAAAAACATTTTTATTTTTGAACTGAAAGAGGCATAATGTATTTATTTTTCATTTTGACTGAAGCACAAATTGAAAAGTGACTGCTAGCCTTTTATCTTATCAACTCTGTCGCTGGATTACGGCTCATTGCATTTTCCATGAAATTATCTTCCTGAGTGTCTTAGTATAATGTTGCTGCAACAGAAATAACACAAGTGGATGGGCTTTAACAAAGAGAAATTTATGTCTTCACAGTGAAGTAGGGTAAAAGTCCAAATTCAGGGCATCAATCTTTCCCCAGATAGGAGCTTCTCCCTGGATGGACCCCAGATCCAAAGGACTCGCTCTGCTCCTGGTACTATTATCTTGGTGGTATGAGGTCCCACATTTTCTGCTTGTTTCCCTTCCTTTTATCTCCTGTAAGATAAAAGGTGGTGTAGGCCATACCCCAGGGAAACTCCCTTTACATTGGATCAGGGATGTGACCTGGGTAAGGGTGTTATAATCCTACCCTAATAGTTTTTAACATAAAATTACAATCACCAGATGAAGGACAACCACACAATACTGGGAATCATGGTCTAATCAATTTGACACGTATTATTAGGGTACACAATTCAACCCATGACACTGAGTTATTAAGGTTTTTGGAAAAAATGTTTCATTCCCTTGTAATTCCGTCTCACAGTTATCTTCTCCATAAGTCCACTTATCCAAATGGATATCCAGAAAAGTTAAGAAAAAACTTCTTTCATTTTCCTAACCTACTTAGCTTGTTCCCACATATTCAAATGCTATTTTGAATGTAGTAATAGTTTATCAATTCTATTAAAATCTTGACAGCTATCTCCTTTTGATTTTAGAGAGTAAAATTTCTGTTGTGAAGAATAAAATGTAAAATCGTTTTATACCTTCCAACAACTAGCAACATTCACACTAATCATACTTTATTTTATAATGGCTTAAACGCAGTTTTTCAGGACATGAAAAGTAGAACGTCAGAAACCTTCAAAAGATGTGGAAATATTTTTAACCTCAGCAAAGACTGTGTACTGATCTTCTGGAAACCAGACAAAGTCAGGCCACATCTCTGCTATATTATAGACCATAAGGGAAATCTGGAAGGGGCCTTTGCATTTCTCAGTAACCTGCTCACTCCTCTCCCTAGCAGATCTCTCTTGAGAAGAGTTATATTCATCCTTGCATCCCACAGAGGACCTAAGATGGTGACTTCTATGTAATATTTATATCCATTAATAAGTTGCTTAATATTCATCCTTACTTCATATTATATGAGTAATAAAATAAGAAACCCACTTTCTTATAAAAGGTGAAATTTTGATCAAATTTGTAAAGAATTGTCTTCATTAGAAATGTGAAAGTTTTGAACATATGCCTTTCGGTTGGCAGCTGAGAATGTTAACCATTTGCACCAACCAGGGAATCCCATTATTAAAATTCACTTCTTTATTTGTTTAAACCTAGTAAATATATACGATTTCAGAACTGTGAAAACATATACCTATAATTTTACCACTGCATGTTTAGTATTTGTGATCTATTTCTCTTAGTTTTAGAGCATTGAAAAGATTTTGTTTACGCTGGCTGAGCTAAGTAGGTGGAATAGACAGATGCTCCCGGCGAACCCTTTATACAACAAAGACCCCCCCCAAAAAAAGTGAAACAAGTATATTTATGACAAGCTAGAAGCCCTGAGCTTCAAAGGCAAGTTTAGAAAAAGAACAGAGGGGAAGGGGGAAGAAGAGACAGTACAGAAGTAGAGAGGAGTTACTGGGCCTGAATCTCGGAAAGCCCTCAGGCATCATTCCAGAGTGGCGGCAGTGGGTTGGTACTAGCATTTTGCCACAGTTTCCTTAGGGAGAAGCAGCCAGCCACACAGCCTACTCATACCTTCAGAACCAGAGAAGAATGGCGCTCTCAGCAAAAGCTAAGTGCTTCCGTATGTTTCACCGCGCCCCCCACTCACAAGCCAGCTTCAGGGGCTGAATTCTCTGGGCCTGAGATAGGCACTGTTGAGTGCCTAGAGCCATCCTCCCAGCCACGGAGAAAGAAAAAATTGGCAATTGGGGGAAAAGATAATTTGCCAGCTCCACTAACCAGGGGAGCTCAGCACAGAAGTGGCCCCTGTCCAGGCATAAACAGTCCATGGACTTTGAGCACCTTTCCCCTCTGCATGGACCTGTGTGGGCCTATTTCAGGAGACTAGGCCCTTGTTGGCACACTCTAACCATTTCAGCTGTGCGGCGGAAAGGTGGGTGATGTTTGGCATTGCTTTGCCCATTAAACAGGGTCCTCACCTACCCACATGACGGGCCTAAGGACTGATAGCTCCACTCAGGTCACTCAGCCACCCACTACAGGGGTCCAAGGATAACTGGTACCTCCCAGTCTTTACAACCAAAAATATTAGGAGCCCATGGTCTGTCTGAAGAACCCACCCACCTGCGCACTCTAGGGAACAGGGACGCGCTTTCCTCAGAGACACTTGGGAGTCAGCTCTCAGCCCCACGCCTTTTTCAGAGTGTGACCCCCTGCTGCAATCAGATATTGGTATATACACCAATTACCACTGCCCCTCTAAGACTGTAGGACAGAGCCTGTACCACACACTTCATGATCAGCTACCTGGACACCTGAGCTGAATCCATACAAGAAAAGTGAATGGACTCCTAGAATGATATAACTGATAACAGCTCTTTCCATCTGAGGACAGGACGACAGTGTTCCAAAGGTGAAAATAATCAAGCTAGCTCACTCAGCCAACCCATTTGGGCATATCAAAACAAAACAAAACAAAGCAAGAGGCTACGATACAGTAAGCAGGAATAAACTAATATAATAACTCATAGATGGCTCAGAGACAACAGTCAATATCAAGTCACATAAAGAAACAGACCATGATCACCTCAATAAGCTCTCAAAACAAAGAATCCAGGGATCTTCTAGATAAAAGTGCAATCCTGGAATTACCAGAGGCAGAATACAAAAGATTAATATACAGAACTCTTCAAGACATCAGGAAGGAAATGAGACAATACGCAGAACAAGCCAAGAAACACACAGATAAAATAATTGAAGAAATTAAAAAGATCATTCAGAAACATAACGAAAAATTTAATAAGCTGGAAAAATCCATAGACAGACAGCAATCAGAAATTCAGAAGATTAACAAAAAAATTACAGAATTACACAACTCAACAGAAAATCGGAGGAGCAGAATTGAGCACGTAGGAGCCATAATTTCTCAACTTGAAGATAAATCACTTGGCAGTAACATATTCGAGGAAAAATCGAATAAAAGAATTTTAAAAAATGAAGAATCTTTAAGAATCATGTGGGACTCTATCAAGAGAAATAACCTGCGAGGGACTGAAGAATGAGAACAGGGAGGGATAACAGAAAATATGTGGAGAGAATTGTTGTTTTTTGGCAGAAAACTTCCCTGATATTGTGAAAGATGAGAAGATATCTATCTAAGATGCTTATCGAATTCCACATAAGGTAGATGTTAAAAGGTAGTCACCAAGAGATATTATAATCCAACTTGCCAAAGCCACAGATAGAGAGAGTATTTTAATAGACAAAAAGTCACCTACAAAGGAGAGTCAATAAGAATAAGCTCAGACTACTATGCAGAAACCATGCAGGCAAGAAGGCAATGGGATGACTTATTTAAAAAAATTGAAGGAAAAAAATTGCCAACCAAAAATCATATATCCAGCAAATCTGTCCCTTAAATACAAAGGGGAAAGTAGGACGTATCTAGATAAATAGAAGTTTAGGGAATTTGTAAAAAAAAAAAAAAAAAAAAAAAAAAACCAAAACTATGAGAAATACTAAAGGGAGCTCTTTTGTTAGAAAATCAATAATATCAGGCATCAACCCAAGACTAGAACACTGGACAGAGCAATCAGAAGTCAACCCAGACAGAGAAAAAAAAAAAGCAAGATAAAAAAAAAACTCAACATTAAAAAAGTAAGAGGGACTAAGAAATGTAATCATAGATCTTCCATATGGAAAGGATGATATGGCGATACAAAGAAGTGAAAGTAAGGTTTAAATTTAGAAAACTAGGGGAAAACTTAATCTGTATGCTGAACAAATAATCCGAGAAGCTGGACTATATGAAGAAGAACGGGGCATCAGGATTTGAGGAAGACTCATTAGCAATCTGCATTAGGCAGATGATACAACCTTGCTTGCTGAAAGTGAAGAGGACTTGAAGCACTTACTAATGAAGATCAAAGACCACAGCCTTCAGTATGGATTACACCTCAACATAAAGAAAACAAAAATCCTCACAACTGGACCAATGAGCAACATTATGATAAACGGAGAAAAGGTTGAAGTTGTCAAGGATTTCATTTTACTTGGATCCACAATCAACAGCCACGGAAGCAGCAGTCAAGAAATCAAAACACGCATTGCATTGGGCAAATCTGCTGCAAAGGACCTCTTCAAAGTGGTGAAGAGCAAAGATGTCACCCTGAAGACTAAGGTGCGCCTGACCCAAGCCATGGTATTTTCATTCGCATCATATGCATGTGAAAGGTGGACAATGAATAAGGAAGACTGAAGAAGAGTTGACACTTTTGAATTGTGGTATTGGCAAAGAATATTGAATATACCATGGACTGCCAAAAGAACGAACACATCTGTCTTGGAAGAAGTGCGGCCAGAATGCTCCTTAGAGGCAAGGATGGCGAGACTGCGTCTTACATATTTTGGACATGTTGTCAGGAGGGATGAGTCCCTGGAGAAGGACGTCATGCTTGGCAGAGTACAGGGTCAGTGGAAAAGAGGAAGACCCTCAAAAAGGTGGATTGACACAGTGGCTGCAACAATGAGCTCAAGCATAACAACTATTGTGAGGATGGCGCGGGACCGGGCTGTGTTTTGTTCTGTTGTGCATAGGGTCACTATGAGTCGGAACCAACTCGACATCACCTAACAACAACAGGGGTAAATAATAAGGTAACCAAAAGGAGACAAAGTATTCTACTCATCAAAATAAAATACAAGAAAAAACACACAGCCGAAACAAAATCAACAACAAAGAGTATGAGGAAGGGACTATATATAATCTACTCAGCACATAAAATTAAGTGGGAAAAAGAAACCGTTAATAACACACACAGAAAGACATCAAAATGATAACATTAAATTCATACACATCCATAATCACGCTGAATATAAACGGACTAAATGTACCAATAAAGAGACAGAGAGTGGCAGAATGGATTAAAAAACACGATCTGTCTGTATGCTGCCTACAAGAGACACCTTAAACTTCGAGACACAAACAAACTAAAACTCAAAGAATGGAAAAAATACATCAAGCAAACAACAATCAAAAAAGAGCAGGAGTGGCAATATTAATTTCTGACAAACAGGCTTTAAAGTTAAGTCCATCATAAAGGGTAACAAACGACACTATATAATCATTAAAATTATTTTTTTATAAAAAGAAGATATAACCATATTTAATGTTTATGCACCCAATGATAGGGCTAAAAGACACATAAAACAAACTCTATCAGCATTGAAAAGTGAGATAGACAGCTCCACAATAATAGTAGGAGACTTCAACACATCACTTTCAGGAAAGGACAGGACATCCAGAACGAAGATCAATAAAGACGCAGAAGATCTAAATGCCACAATCAACCAACATGACTTCATAGACCTACAGCAAACAAGTATACTTTCTTTTCTAGTGCACATGGAACATTCTCTAGAATAGACCACATATTAGGTCATAAAGCAAGCCTTAGAAGAATCCAAAACGTGTAAATATTACAAAGCATCTTCTCTGACCATAACGTTATAAAAGTGGAAATCAATAACAGAACAAACAGGGAAAAGAAATCAAACACTTGGAAACTGAACAATACCCTGCTCAGAAAAGATTGGATTATAGAAGACATTAAGGATGAAATAAAGGATTGCATAGAATTCCATGAGAATGAAAACACTTCCTATCAGAACCTTTGGGACGCAGTGAAAGCAGTGCTCAGAGGTCAATTTATATCAATAAATGCACACATACAAAAAAGAAGAAGGGGCCGAAATCTAAGAATTATCCCTACAACTTGAATAAATATAAAGAAAACAACAAAAGAAACCCTCAAGCACCAGAAGAAAACATTTAATAAAAATTAGAGCTGAACTAAATGAAATAGAAAACAGAAAAACAATTGAAAGAATTAACAAGACCAAAAGTTGGTTCTTTGAAAAAATCAAAAAAAAATTGATAAACCATAGGCCAAACTCACCAAAGTAAAACAGGAGAGGAAACAAATAACCTGAATAAGAATTGAGATGGGTGATATTACAACAGACCCAGATGAAATTAAAAGAATCATATCAGATTACTATGAAAAATTGTACTCTAACAAATTGAAAAACCTGGAAGAAATGGGTGAACTCCTAGAAACACACTATCTACCTAAACTAACACAAACACAGGTAGAACAGCTAAATTGACAGATAACAAAAGAAGAGATTGAAAAGATAATCAAAAAACTCCCAACAAAAAATGTCCTGGCTCTGACAGCTTCACTGCACGGTTCTACCAGACTTTCAGAAAAGAGGTTACTCCACTACTACTAAAGTATTTCAGACCATAGAAGAGGAAGAAATACTCCCAAACTCATTCTATGAAGCCAGCATATCCCTGATACCAAAATGAGCTGAAGACACCTAAAAAAGAAAATTACAGACCTATGTCCCACATGAACTGATACGCAACAATCCTCAACAAAATTCTAGCCAAGAGAATTCAACAACATGTCAAAAAAATAATTCACCATGACCAAGTGGGATTCATACCAGGTATGCGGGTTCAACATTAGAAAAACAGTTAATGTAATCCACGACATAAATAAATAAAAGACAAGAATCACATGATTTTATCAACTGATGCAGAAAAGGCATTTGACAAATTCAACACCCATTCAGGATAAAAACTCTCAGCAAAATAGGAATTGAAGGAAAATTCCTCAACATAGTTTTTTTTTTATATACAAAGCCAACAGCCAACATCACCCTAAATGGAGAGAGCCTGAAAACATTCCCATTCAGATCGGGAACCAGAGAAGGATGCCCTTTATCACTGCTGTTATTCAAGATTGTGCTAGAGGTTCTAGCCAGAGCAATTAGGCTAGACAAAGAAACAAAGGGCATCCGGATTGGCAAGGAAGAAGAAAAATTATATCTATTTTCAGACGACATGATCTTCTACACAGAAAACCCTAAGGAATCCTCCAGAAAACTACTGAAAGTAATAGAAGAGTTCAGCAGAGTATCGGGATACAAATAGACATACAAAAATCAGTTGGATTCCTCTACATCTACAAAAAGAACTTCAAAGAGGAAATCACCAAATCAATACCATTTACAGCAGCCCCCAAGAAGATAAAATACTTAGGAATAAATCTTACCAGAGATGTAAGAGACCTTTACAAAGAAAACTGCAAAACACTTCTGCAAGAAACCAAAAGAGACCTACTTAAGTGGAAAAACCTACCTTGCTCATGGACAGGAAGCCTTAAAATTATAAAAATGTCTATGCTGCCCAAAGTGATCTATGTATTTAATGCAATTCCAATCCAAATTCCATGACATTCTTTAATAAAATGGAAAAACAAATCCCCAACTTCATAAGGAAAGGAAAGAGGCCTCGGATAAGTAAAGCATTAATGAAAAAGAAGAACAAAGTGGGAGGCCTTACTCTACCTGATTTTAGGACCTATTATACTGCCACAGTAGTCAAAACAGCCTGGTACTTGTACAAAAGCAGATACTTAGACCAACGGAACCGAATTGAGAATCCGGACATAAATCCATCCATACATGAGCAGTTGATATTTGACAAAGGCCTGAAAACAGTTAAATGGGAACAAGACAGTCTTTTTAAAAACGGTGCCAGCATAACTGGATATCCATCTGCAAAAAAATGAACCAAAACCCATACCTCACTCCATGTACAAGAACAAGCTCAAAACAGATCAAAGACCTATGTATAAAATCTAAAACGACAGAGATCATGAAAGAAAAAATAGGGACAACGTTAAGAGAAACAGTACACAAAACATTACTAAAAATGCAGAAGACGAAGTAGATAACTGGGAGCTCCTAAAAATCAAACACCTACACTCACCCAAAGACTTCAAAAAAGTAAAAAGATTACCTACAGATTGAGAAAACGTTTTTAGCTATGACATTTCTGATCAACACCTGTTCTCTAAAATCTACATGACAGTGTAAAAACTCAACTGAAAAACACAAACAACCCAATTTAAAAAATGGGCAAAAGACGCTTCACTAAACAAGACATTCAGGTAGCTAACAACATGAGGAAATTCTCATGATCATTAGCCATTAGAGAAATGCAAACCAAAACTACAACGAGATTCCATCTCACTCCAGCAAGGCTGGCATCAATCCAAAAAACACAAAACAATAAATGTTGGAGAGGCTGTGGAGAGATTGGAACACTTATACGCTGCAGGTGGGAACGTAAAATGGTACAACCACTTTGGAAATCCATTTGGCGCTTCCTTAAAAAGCCTAGAGAAATAAGAGCCTTTACATGAACAGATATATGCACTTCCATGTTTATTGCAGCACTGTTTACAATAGCTAAAAGATGGAAGCAACCAAGGTGCCTATCAACAGATGAATGGATAAATAAATTATGGTATAGTCACACAATGGAACAGTACGCATCGATAAAGAACAGTGAGGAATCTGTGAAACATTTCATAACATGGAAGAAACTGGAAGGCATCATGCCGAGTGAAAATAGCAAGTTGCAAAAGGACAAATATTGTATAAGACCACTATTATAAGAACTTGAGAAATAGTTTAAACTGAGAAGAAAACACTCTTTTGTGGTTATGAGAGGGGGAGCAGGGAGGGGGAGAGAGGGGCATTCACTAATTAGATAGTATATAAGAACTACTTTAGGTGAAGGGAAAGACAGCACAGAATAGAGGGGAGGTCAGCACAATTGGACTAAACCAAAAGCAAAGAAGTTTCCTGAATAAACTGAATGTTTCGAAGTTCAGCGTAGCAGGGGCAGTGGTTTGGGGACCATGGTTTCAGGGGACATCTAAGCCAAATGGCATAATAAAATCTATTAAGAAAACATTCTGCATCCCACTTTGAAGAGAGACGTCTGGGGTCTTAAACGCTAGAAAGCAGCCATCTAAGATGCATCAATTGGTCTCAGCCCACCTTCATCAAAGGAGAATGAAGAACACCAAGGACACAAGGTGATTATGAGCCCAAGAGACAGAAAGGGCCACATGAACCAGAGACTACATCAGCCTGAGACCAGAAGAACTAGATGGTGCCCGGCTACAACCAATGACTGCCCTGACAGGGAACACAACAGAGAACCCCTGAGGGAGCAGGAGATCAGTGGGATGCAGACCCCAAATTCTCATAAGACCAGACTTAATGGTCTGACTGAGACTGGAAGGACCCCAGTGGTCATGATCCCCCATCTGTTGATGGACACCTTGGTCGCTTCCATCTTTTTGCTATTTCTGTAGGATATAGTCCAAGGAGTGGGATTGCTGGATGGTATGGTATTTCTATTTCTAGTTTTTTAAATAAGTGCCAAATCGACTTCCAAAGTGGTTGTACCGTTTTACATTCTCACCAGCAGTGTAGAAGTGTTCCAGTCTCTGCACAACCTCTCCAACATTTATTGTTTTGTGTTTTTTGGATTAATGCCAACCTTGTTGGAGTGAAATGGAATCCCAATGTAGTTTGGATTTGCATTTCTCTAATGGCTAATGATTACGAGCATTTCCTCATGTGTCTGTTAGCTATCTGAATGTCTTCTTTAGTGAAGTACCTGCTGATATCTTTTGTCCATTTTAATCAGGTTATTTGGCTTTTTGTAGTTGAGTTTTGCAGTATCACGTAGATTTTAGAGATCAGATGCTGATCAGATAAATACGTCATAGCTAAAAACTTTTTCCCAGTCTGTAGGTAATCTTTTTACTCTTTTGGTGAAGTCTTTGGATGAGCATAGGTGTTTGATTTTGGGGAGCTCGCAGTTATCTAGTTTCTCTTCTACATTGTTAGTAATGTTTGGTTTACAGTTTATACCATGCATTAGGGCTCGTAGCATTGTCCCTATTTTTTCTCCCATGGTTTTTATCATTTTTGACTTGATATTTAGGACTTTGAGGCATTTTGAGTTAATTTTTTTTCTCTGTGGATGGTGTGAGATACGGGGCTTCTTTCTTTTCTTTTCTTTTTTTTTTTTTTTGCAGATGGATATCCAGTTATGCCAGCACCATTGGCTAAACGGAGTGTCTTTTCTCCATTTAACTGAGTTTGGGTCTTTGTTAAATATCAGCTGCTCACATGTGGATGTATTTATGTTGGGATTCTCCATTCTGTTCCATTGGTCTATGTATCTGTTTTTGTACAAGTACCAGGCTGTTTTGACTGTCATTAGGTAGAGTGAGGCCTCCCACTTTGTTCTTCTTTTTCAGCAATGCTTTACTTATCCAGGGCCTTCTTCTCTTCCACATGAAGTTTGTGATTTCTTTCTCCATCTTATTAAAAAATGTTGTTGGAATTTGGGTCAGAATTGCATTGTATCTATAGATAGCTTTTGGGAAAACAGACATTTTTACAATGTTAAGTCTTCCTATCCATGAGCAAGGTATGTTTTTCCACTTATGAAAGTCTTTTTGGGTTTCTTGCAGTAGTGTCTTGTAGTTTTCTTTGTGTAGGTCTTTTACGTCTCTGGTTGGATTTATTCCTAGGTATTTTATCTTGTCGGGGGCTACTGTAAATGGTTTTGATTTAGTGATTTCTTCTCTGATGTTCTTTTTGTTGGTGTGTGGTGTGTGTGACGGACTTCAATTGATTTTTGTATGTTTATCTTGTATCCCAATACTCTGCTGAACCCTTCTATCAGTTTCAGTATTTTTCTTGAGGATTTTTTAGGTTTTTCTGTGTATAAGATCATGTCATCTGCAAATAGAGTTACTTTTACTTCTTCCTTTCCAATCTGGATGCCCTTTATTTTCTTTTTGTAGCCTAATTGCTCTGGCTAGGACTTCCAGCCCAATGTTGAATAAGACTGGTGGTAAGTCTCATCCTTGTCTGGTTTCTGTTCTCTAGGGGATTACTCTCAGGCTCACTCCATTTAGGATGATGGTGGCTGTTGGCTTTGTATAAATGCCCTTTATTATGTTGAGGAATTTTCCTTCTATTCCTATTTTGCTGAGAGTTTTTATCCTGAATGGGTGTTGAACTTTGTCAAATGCCTTTTCTGCATCAATTGATAAAATCATGTGATTCTTGTCTTTTTTTTTATTTATGTGGTGGATTACATTAATTGTTTTTCTGATGTTGAACCATCCCTGCATACCTGGTATGAATCCCACTTGGTCATGGTGAATTATTTTTTTGACATGTTGTTGAATTCTATTGGCTAGAATTTTGTTGAGGATTGTTGCGTATCAGTTCATGAGGGACATAGGTTTGTAATTTTCTTTTTTGTGGTGTCTTCAGCTCATTTTGGTATCAGGGATATGCTGGCTTCATAGAATGAGTTTGGGAGTATTCCGTCCTCTTCTATGGTCTGAAATACCTTTAGTAGTAGTGGAGTAACCTCTTCTCTGAAAGTCTGGTAGAACTGTGCAGTGAAGCTGTCAGAGCCAGGACATTTTTTGTTGGGAGTTTTTTGATTATCTTTTCAATCTCTTCTTTTGTTATCTGTCAACTTAGCTGTTCTACCTGTGTTTGTGTTAGTTTAGGTAGATAGTGTGTTTCTAGGAGTTCACCCATTTCTTCCAGGTTTTCCAATTTGTTAGAGTACAGTTTTTCATAGTAATCTGATATGATTCTTTTAATTTCATCTGGGTCTGTTGTAATATCACCCATCTCATTTCTCATTTGGGTTATTTGTTTCCTGTTTTTCTTTTGTCAGCCTAGCCAATGGTTTACCAACTTTGTTAATTTTTTCAAATAATCAGCTTTTTGTTTGTTAACTCTTTCAATTGTTTTCTGTTCTCTAATTCATTTAATGCTGC
This sequence comes from Loxodonta africana, assembly GCF_030014295.1. Classification (NCBI taxonomy): domain Eukaryota; kingdom Metazoa; phylum Chordata; class Mammalia; order Proboscidea; family Elephantidae; genus Loxodonta; species Loxodonta africana. Next base: position 201,020 of record NW_026975250.1, on the reverse strand, counting down.
ACTAGTTTTTATTATTTATTTTCTTCTGGTTCCTGAGGGTTTCTTTTTTTACTCTCTTTATTTGTGTCCAAGTTGTAGGGACAGTTCTTTGATTTTGGCCCTTTCTTCTTTTTGTATGTGTTCATTTATTGACATCAATTGACCTCTGAGCACTGCTTTTGCTGTATCCCAAAGGTTCTGATAGGAAGTGTTTTCATTCTCATTGGATTCTATGAGTTTGTTTATTCCCTCCTTAATGTCTTCTATAATCCAGTCTTTTTGGAGCAGGGTATTGTTCCATTTACAAGTATTTGATTTCTTTTCCCTGCTTTTTCTGTTTTTGTCTTCTACTTTTATGGCCTTACGATCTGAGAAGATGCTTTGTAATATTTTGATGTTTTGGATTCTGCTAAGGCTTGCTTTATGACCTAATATGTGGTCTATTCTAGAGAATATTTCATGTGCACTAGAAAAGAAAGTATACCTTGCAGCTGTTGGGTGGAGTTTTCTGTATGTCTATGAGGTCAAGTTCGTTGATTGTGGCATTTAGATCTTCTGTGTCTTTACTGAGCTTCTTACTGGATGTCCTATCCTTCACCAAATGTGGTGTGTTGAAGTCTCCTACTATAATTCCAGAGCTGTCTATCTCACTTTTCAATGCTGTTAGAGTTTGTTTTATGTATCTTGCAGCCCTGTCATTGGGTGCATATGTATTTAATATGGTTATATCTGCCTAGTAAATTGTCCCTTTAATCATTAGATAGTGTCTTTCCTTATCCTTTGTGGTGGATTTAACTTTAAAGTCTATTTAGTCAGAAATTAATATTGCCACTCCTGCTTGTTTTTGATTGTTGTTTGCTTGATGTATTTTTTCCATCCTTTGAGTTTTAGTTTGTGTCTCTAAGTCTAAGGTGTGTCTCTTGTAGACAGCATATAGCTGAATTATGTTTTTTTATCCTATCTATGACTCTCTGTCTCTTTATTGGTGCATTTAGTCCATTTACCTTCAGGGTAATTATAGAGAGGTATGAATTTAGTGCTGTCATTTTGATGCATTTTTCTGTATTGTTGACAGTTTCATTTTCCACTTACTTTTTTGTGCTGAGAACTTTTTCGTTGTAAATTGTGTGTTCGTCTTTTTCGTTGTAGATGAATTTGTTTTTGCTGAGTCTTTATGTTTACCTTGGTTTTTATTTTGAAGTTTGGGATTGTTAGTCTTATTTGTGGTTACCTTAATATCTACCCCTGTTTTTCTAAGTATGAACCTACTTTGTATCTCCCTACATTGCTTTGATTTCCTCTCCATATGGAAGGTTTATGCCTGCTGCATTTCATCCCTCTTTATTGATTATTGTCATCTTTTACATAATGATGTCAGTGATTCCACGTTTTGAGCATTTTTTAAAATCTTATTTCATTTTTGTGATTTCCCTATCTTAGTTGATATCAGGATGCTCTGTTCTGTGTCCTTGTGTTGTGTTGTTATCTGATATTATTGGCTTCCTATCCAGAGAATTCCCTTAAGTACTTCTTGTAGTTTTGGTTTGTTTTTTGCAAATTCTCTAAGCTTGTGTTTATTTCTAAATGACTTAATTTCCCCTTCATGTTTGAGAGAGAGGTTTGTTGGATATATGATTCTTGGCTAGCAATTTTTCTCCTTCAGTGCTGTGTGTATGTCATCCCATTGCCTTCTTGCCTGCATGTTTTCTGCCGAGTAGTTGGAACTTATTCGTATTCATTCTACTTCGTAGGTAACTTTTCATTTATCCCTGGCTGCTCTTAAAATTTTCTCTTATCTTTGGTTTTGCAATTTTGATGATAACATGTTTTGGTGATTTTCTTTTGGGATCTGCCTTTTATGTGGTTCAATGAGCATCTTGGATAGATAACCTTTCATTTTCCGCCATGTCAGGGAAGTTTTCTGCCAACAAATCTTCAATAATTCTCTCTGTATTTTCTGTTCTCCCTTCTTCTTCTGGAATTCTAATCACACACAAGTTGTTCTTGATAGAGTCCTACTTGATTCTTAGTGTTTCTTCATTTTTCTAAATTCTTTTATCTGATTTTTCTTTAAGTACATTGGTGCCAAGTGCCTTATCCGCCATCTCCACAATTCTGCATTTCAATTCCTCAATTCTGCTTCTCTGACTTCCTATTGATTTGTCTAATTCTGTAATTTTATTGTTAAACTTTTGGGTTTCTGAATGCTGTCTCTCTATGGATTCTTACAGCCTATTAAATTTTTCATTATGTTCTTGAATAATCTTTTTAATATCTTCAACTGCTTTATCTGTGTGTTCCTTGGCTTTTTTTGTACATTGCCTGATTTCATTCCTGATGTTGTCCCTGAAGTCTTGAAGTGTTGGGTATGCTAATCCTCTGTATTCTACATCTGGCAATTCCAGGATACATCTTCCTCTGGGAGAGACCTTGATTCTCTATTTTGGGAGTTTGTAGAAGCAATCATGGTCTGCTTCTTTATGTGATTTGATATTGACTGCTGTCTCTGAGCCATCTATAAGTTGTTCTAATAATTTATTTTATGTTTGCTGACAGTGTCCTTTTTGTTTTGCTTTGTTTCGATATACTCAGATAGGCTACTAGAGTATGCTAACTTGGTCATTGGAGCCCTTGAAGCACTAATGTCCTGTTACCAGATGGTTAGAACTGTTACCAGGTAAATAAGCCTATGAGTCCATTCACTATTCTTTAATAGAATCAGCTCAGGTGTCGTGACAGTCAGCCACCTACTGTGTGGTTTAAGCTCTCACCTACTATCTTAGAGGAGTAGTGGTGATAGTTGTATACACTGGTTTCTGGTAGCGGCAGGGGGTCACACCCTGCGGAGAGTAGGGTGCTGACAGCTTTCCCCCAAATGTCAGTGAGGATGTAGCGTCTCTGTTCTCTACAGTGCTCTGGTGGGTGGACTCTGCAGCTGTGCCTTAGGCACCCAATGCTTATATCCGTAAAGACTGGTAGGCACCATCATCCTCAGATCGCTTTCGCGTGGTGCTAGGTGGCATGGATTAAGCCTCAGCCCTCCGGTCTGTACTGTGGGTAGGTGAAGGCTCTGTTTAATAAGTAGAGCAGTATCAGACCTCCAAAACCTGCCTCTCCATCACACAGCTGAAACAATTACAGTCAGACCTCTAACAGATTTGCCTTTGCATTATAATAGCCACCTGGTAGGGAACATAATTTTGCGGTTAATGAATAGCTTGAACGTGATGAATGCATTCTAACAAATATATCTCATCAATTTAATCTGTATATTGAGGTGTTTATGACATTTTACTTCTTTTGTTGTAGGTTACCCTTGAGTCATCAGATTATTAACCACCTGATAAATCCACTAGAATCCTTCCTACCTACTTAAGGTGGCCTAGTGAATCCAGGGTTTCTGATAAATGCACTCATTTTAATACAATGAGCTCAGTGTAAAATCATGTGTTTCCTTCCCTGACTTTTGTTATGAGAATCCATTTCAAAATAATTTTTCATATTTATGATCAAATTAATGAGCAAAATATTGTAAAACTTTTAATATCTATGCTCTCCTTCTAAGTAAGAATTTTTCATCCCATGGATAATGGCAGGCCTGATACATGTTATACACTAAAAGACAGTCTAGGAGTGGTAAATACACTCATAAGAAGAATTTTAAAGGCAACTACTTCAGGTGAGGTAATCAGTGAGTTCTAAATAATGCATGACCAATCTCATGAGGTAGAGGAAGAGGGATGCTTCTGTTGGCAAAGGAGGTTGGGTGGAACTTTTAGATTCAGGTACGCAGAGTCATTGAAATTCACAGAGATAGTGTCATCTCAGTTCAAAATTCTTCCATCTATTTGTTGATTCATTTAACAAACATTTTACTGACTGAGTGATCTACATCAAGCCATTTGGCAGGCACTTCTGAGCAAAATATTCTCTTTGCTCACAAAATGCTCGTAATTTATCAAGAGAAAAGATGTTTTGGTAAGTTGTAAAAATTGCTATCATATTGATAATCATACCACTAGGCTTCTCCTTCTACTAGGCTTGTGTCATCCTAAATAACTACTTGTGAAATAAAAAATTAGACAGTGAAAAACTTATGAATAGCAGCTGAACATTGTCTAATATAATGCTGGAAGGTTGGAAGCCCCTCAGGTTGGAAGGCACTCAGAGTATGACTGGGGAAAAGCTGCCTCCTCAAGGTACACTCGACCTTAATGACATAGATGGAGTCAAGCTTTTAGGACCTTCATTTGCCGGTATGGCATGACTCAGAATTAGAAGAACCAGCTGCAAGCATCCACTAATAATCAGCATGGAATTTATGAAGTATGAATCTAGGGAAATTGAAAGTCAACAAAAATTGTATGAAACGTATAAAGATCAATATCCTAGGCATTAGATAGCTGAAAAGAACTAGTAGTTGCCGTTTGGGTTAAGGCAATCGTATGGTCTACTATGCCAAGAAAGACAAATTGAAGAGGAACAGCATCACATTCATTGTCAAAAAGAACATTTCAAGATCTATCCTGAAGTACAATGCTGTCAGTAATAGAAAAATATCGACGTGCCTACAAGGAAGACCAGCTAATACGACAATTATTCGAATTTAAGAATCAACCACTAAGGCCAAAGATGAGGAAATTGAAGATTTTTACCAATTTCCAAATTTAAAATTGATCAAACATACTGGTAATTACTGGTGATTGAAATGCGAAAGTTGGAAACAAAGAAGAAGGATTGATCAATAGTTGGAATATGTGGCTTTGGTGATAGAAATGACACCAGAGATCCTGTGATAGAGTTTTGCAAGACCAACAACTTCTTCACAGCAATTATCTTTTTTTCAATAACATAAATTGCAACGATACACATGGATCTCACCAGACAGATTGCACAGGAATCAAATTGACTCCATCTGTAGAAAGAGGCAATGGAAAAGCTCAATATCATCAGTCAGAACAAATCAAGGGGCCGACTTCAGAACAGATCATCAACTGCTCATATGTAAGTTCACGTTGAAGCTGAAGAAAATTAGATCAAATCCACAAGAGCAAAATACCACCTTGAGTATCCCACCTGAATTTAGACACCATTCCAAGAATAGATTTGATGCACTGAACACTAATGACTGAAGACCAGACAAGTTGTGGAATGACATTAAGGACATCAGACACGAAGAATGCAAAAGGTCATTAAAAAGGAAAGACCAAAATGGATGTCAGAAGAGACTCTGAAACTTGCTCTTGAATTTTGAGTAGCTAAAGCGAATGGAAGGAATGATGAAGTAAAATAGTTGAACAGAAGATTTCAAAGGGTGGCTTGAGAAAAAAAATTGAGAAGACATAGTAAAGTATTATAGGGAAATGTACAAAGACATGGTATTAGAAACCAAATGGAAAGAACACACTCAGCATTTCTCAAGCTGAAAGAACTGCAGAATAAATTCAAGCCTTGAGTTGCAATATTGAAGGATTCCGCTGGGAAAATACTGAACAATGGAGGAAGCATCAAAAGAAGATGGAAGGAATACACAGAGCCACTGTACCAAAAAGAATTGGTCAATGATCAACCATTTTAGGAGGCAGGATATAGCCAAGAACCAATGGTAGTGAAGGAAGAAGTCCAAGCTGCACTGAAGGCATTAAGAAAAAAAGGGTCCAGGAATTAAGAGCTACCAATTGAGTTGTTTCAACAAATGGATGCAGTACTAGAGGTGTTCATCTGTCTATGCCAAGAAATTTGGAAGACAGCTACCTGGCCAGACAAAAGTGCCCATTCCAATGAACGGTGATCCCACAGAAAGTGGAAATTATCAAACAATATCATTAATATCACACACAAGTAAAATTTTGCTGAAGATCATTCAAAAGCAGTGGCGACAGTACATTATGGGAACTGCCAGAAATTCAAACTGGATTAAGAAGAGGACATAAAACAAGGGTTATCGTTGCTGCGTAGATCATAACAAATTATGGATAACACTACAAAGAATGGGAATTCCAGAACACTTAATTGTGCTTATAAGGAAACTGTACATGGACCAAGAGGCAGTTGTTCAAACAGAACAAGGGGGTTCAGCAAGGTTTAAAATCAGAAAAGGTGTATATCAGGGTCATATCCTTTCGCCATATTCATTGAATCTGTATGCTGAGCAAATAATCCAAGAAGATGGAGTATATTAAGAAGAATGTGACATCTGGATTGGAGGAAGAATCATTAACAACCTGTGATATGCAGAGGACATGACCTTACTTGCTGAAAGCCAAGAGGACTTCAAGCACTTACTGATGAATATCGAAGACTAGAGCCTTCAGTATGGATTACACCTCAAAATAAAAAACAACAACAAAAAAACCCAAATCCAAAACTCTTCACAACTGGACCAATTAGCAGTATCATGATAAATGGAGAAAAGATTGAAGTTGTCAAGGATTTCATTTTACTTGGATTCACAATCAACGCACACAGAAGCAGCAGTCAAGAAATCAAAGGATGCATTGTACTAGGAAAACTGCTGCAAAAGACCTCTTTAAAGTGTTCAAAAGCAAAGATGTTACTTTAAAGACCAAGATGTGTCTGACCCAAGCCATAGTATTTTAGCTCACCTCATATGCAGGCGAAAGAAGGACGATGAATAAGGAAGATCAAAGAAGAACTGATGACTTTGAATTATGGTGTTGGCAAAGAATACCACGGACTGACAGAAGAATGAACAAATCCTTCTTGGAAGAAGTTCAGCCAGAATGCCCCTTAGAAGCAAGCATGGTGACACATTATCTCACATGCTTTGGACATGTTATCAGGTGGGGCCGGTACCTTGAGAAGGACATCATGCTTGGAAAAGTAGAGGGTCAGAGAAAAAGAAGATTCTCAACTAGATGGATTGACACAGCAACTGCAAAAATGGGCTCAAACGTAGCGGTGATTTTGTGAATGAGGAAAGACAGGCTGTGTTTCTTTCTGTTGTACGTGATGTCGCTGAGTCGCAACCAACTGATGGTAACTAACAACACAAATATTTGTTCTCAAGTACTTGGTTGGGCAACAATCTAGCTAACCGAATTTTAATATATTGCATAATGGAGTCCAGAAAATGTCTCCTGTTTGAGATAAAACCTCTGATCAGAAGAATTACTCATGAAGATTGAGGGTAGTGAAGAATCAGAATCTTGTTGACGTGTCATATAGTGTTTAAATCATTTCTAGTTATCTGTTGGAATAATGTCCCCTCAGATTTGTATTCAAAACAATTTACAATTTTTAGCTTATTATTATTATATGTAATTGGTAGATCCTCAACACCAGTCTCCATAAGAGATTACTTTTCCTTCCTTCCTTTTATTTTAATTAACTCCTTTGAGTCTCTTATGAACAACCTGATAAAACTGTAGCAAGTGTGCAATTTTGTGCACAATTGCAAACATAGTCATTCTTTGTTATGAAAAGTGGGTTCCTTTAATCTGAGAGCGTTCCTAAAATATTCTTCTCTTAGAAAAACATATTTTCATTTAAGTTTAAGTAATTAAGGAAAAAAAGTAGAGAAAAATTCTATCTGGCAATTAGAAAGCATATTCTAATTGAGTTATCGATAGTATCCTGGTCCTGTGATTTTTGTAGAGTGTGTGAAATTGGGAAATATTAACAGACGGGTATACTTTCCCGATTGCCCCTCTGATTTAAAGCCTTCTCAAGAAAAACACTGGAATTAAAGTTCTTATTCAAATAACTGAATGTTTTCTAATATTACAAAAGCAATAATATTCATCATTTATTGTTTGACTTTTGTTTATACCATATGCCCTTATGGGAAAAAGAGTATCAACACTCCCTGCATACGGCAAATCACTTGTAATTTGGAATAAATGTCTAGATAATAAAATTAGACAACTCTACAAATACAATGGTAATTACCATTGACATCTCAGGCGTCACATATTTTCTATATGTAGATGCAGTACTCAAAGCTGTCTGAATATACAGGGATACATATAAACTAGCGTGATAGATTTTTTAAAAATAATTTTTATTGTGCTTTAAGTGAAAGTTTACAAATCAAGTCAGTCTCTCACATATAAGCTTATATACACCTTACTACATACTCCCATTTACTCTCCCCCAATGAGCCAGCCCGCTCCCTCCTGCCAGTCTCTCCTTTCGTGACCGTTTTGCCAGTTTCTAACCCTCTCTACCTTCCCATCTCCCCTCCAGACAGGGGATGCCAACACAGTCTCAAGTGTCCACCTGATACAAGTAGCTCACTCTTCATCAGCATCTCTGTCCAACCCATTGTCCAATCCCTTCCATGTCTGATGAGTTGTCTTCGGGAATGATTCCTGCCCTGGGCCAAGAGAAGGTTTGGGGACCATGACCGCCGGGATTCTTCTAGTCTCAGTCAGACCATTAAGTATGGTCTTTTTATGAGAATTTGGGGTCTGCATCCCACTGATCTCCTGCTCCCTCAGGGGTTCTCTGTTGTGCTCCCTGTCAGGGCAGTCATCGGTTGTGGCCAGGCACCATCTAGTTCTTCTGGTCTCAGGATGATGTAAGTCTGTAGTTCATGTGGCCCTTTCTGTCTCTTGGGCTCATAGTTATCGTGTGACCTTGGTGTTCTTCATTCTCCTTTGCTCCAGGTGGGTTGAGACCAACTGATGCATCTTAGATGGCCACTTGTTAGCTTTTAAGACCCCAGACGCCACACTTCAAAGTGGGATGCAGAATGTTTTCATAACAGAATTTATTTTGCCAATTGATTTAGAAGTCCCTTTAAGCCATAGTCCCCAAATCCCCACCCTTGCTCTGCTGACCTTCAAAGCATTCAGTTTATCCCAGAAACATCTTTGGTTTTGGTCCAGTCCAGTTGAGATGAACTTCCCTGTATTGAGTGTTGTCCTTCCCTTCACCTAAAGTAGTTCTTATCTACTAGGTAATCAGTAAATAACCATCTCCCACCCCCCTTCCTGCCCCCTCTCGTAACCACAAAAGTATGTGTTCTTCTCAGTTTATACTATTTCTCAAGATATTATAATAGCGGTCTTATACAATATTTGTCCTTTTGCATCTAAGTTCACTCAGCGTAATGCCTTCCAGGTTCCTCCATGTTATGAAATGTTTCACAGATTCGTCACCGTTCTTTATCAATGCATAGCATTCTATTGTGTGAATATACCATAATTTATTTAACAATGCATCTATTGACGGACACCTTGGTTGTTTCCAGGTTTTGCTATCGTAAACAGTGCTGCAATAAACATGGGTGTGCATATATCTGTTCACGTAAAGGCTCTTATTTCTCTAGGGTATATTCCGAGGAGTGGGATTTCTGGGTTGTATGGTAGTTCTATTTCTAATTTTTTAAGAAAATGCCAGATAGATTTCCAAAGTGGTTGTACCATTTTACATTCCCACCAGCAGTGTATAAGAGTTCCAGTTTCTCCGCAGCCTCTCCAACATTTATTATTTTGTGTTTTTTGGATTAATGCCAGCCTTGTTGGAGTGAGATGGAATCTCATCGTAGTTTGAATTTGCACTTCTCTAATGGCTAATGATCGAGAGCATTTTCTCATGTATCTCTTAGCTGCCTGAATATTTTCCTTAGTGAAGCGCGTGTTCATATCCTTTGCCCACTTTTTGATTGGGTTATTTGTCTTTTTGTGGTTGAGCTTTAACAGAATCATATAGATTTTAGAGATCAGGCGCTGGTCGGAGAAGTCATAGCTGAAAATTTTTTCCCAATCTGTAGGTGGTGTTTTTCCTCTTTTGGTGAAGTCTTTAGATGAGCATAGGTGTTTGATTTTTAGGAGCTCCCAGTTATCTAGTTTCTCTTCGTCATTTTTGGTAATGTTTTGTATTCTGTTTATGCCTTGTATCAGGGCTCCTAACGTTGTCCCTATTTTTTGTTCCATGATCTTTATCGTTTTAGAATTCATGTTTAGTTCTTTGATCCATTTGGAGTTAGTTTTCATGCATGGTGTGAGGTATGGGTCCTGTTTCATTTTTTTGCAAATGGATATCCAGTTATGCCAGCACCATTTGTTAAAAAGATTATCTTTTCCCCAATTAACTGACACTGGGTCTTTGTCAAATATCAGCTGCTCGTATGTGGATGGATTTATATCTGGGTTCTCAATTTTGTTCCGTTGGTCTCTGTGCCTGTTGTTGTACCAGTACCAGGCTGTTTTGATTACTGTGGCTGTATAATATGTTCTAAAATCAGGTAGACTGAGGCCTCCCACTTTTTTCTTCTTTTTCAGTAATGCTTTATTTATCTGGGGCTTCTTTCCCTTCCATATGAAGTTGATGATTTGTTTCTCCATCACATTAAAAAATGTCATTGGAATTTGGATCGGAAGTGCATTGTATGTATAGATGGCTTTTGGTAGAATAGACATTTTTACTATGTTAAGTCTTCCTATCCCTGAGCAAGGTATGTTTTTCCACTTATGTAGGTCCCTTTTAGTTTTTTGCAGTAGTACCTTGTAGTTTTCTTTGTATAGGTCTTTTACATCTTTGATAAGATTTATTCCTAAGTATTTTATCTTCTTGGGTGCTACTGTAAATGGCATTGATTTGGTGATTTCCTCTTTGATGTACTTTTTGTTGGTGTAGAGAAATCCAACTGATATTTGTATGTTTATCTTGTATCCCGATACTCTGCTGAACTCTTCTATTAGTTTCAGTAGTTTTCTGAAGGATTCCTTAGGGTTTTCTGTGTAGAAGATCATGTCGTCTACAAATAGAGATAATTTTACTTCTTCCTTGCCAATCCGGATGCCCTTTATTTCTTTGTCTAGCCTAATTGCTCTGGCTAGAACCTCTAGCACAATGTTGAATAAGAGCGGTGATAAAGGGCATCCTTGTCTGGTTCCCGTTCTCAAGGGAAATGCCTTCAGACTCTCTCCATTTAGAATGATGCTGGCTGTTGGCTTTGTATAGATGCCGTTTATTATGTTGAGGAATTTTCCTTCAATTCCTATTTTGCTGACAGTTTTTATCATGAATGGGTGTTGGACTTTGTCAAAAGCCTTTTCTGCATCAATTGATAAGATCATGTGGTTTTTGTCTTTTGTTTTATTTATATGGTGGATTACATTAATGGTTTTTCTAATATTAAACCAGCCTTGCATACCTGGTATAAATCCCACTTGGTCGTGGTGTATTTTTTTTTTTTTTGATATGTTGTTGAACTCTATTGGCTAGAATTTTGTTGAGGATTTTTGCATCTATGTTCATCAGGGATATAGGTCTGTAATTTTCTTTTTTTGTGATGTCTTTACTTGGTTTTGGTATCAGTGATATGGTGGCTTCATAGAATGAGTTAAGTAGTCCAATATTTTGTGTGCTTTGAAATACCTTTAGTAGTAGTGGTGTTAACTCTTTTCTGAAAGTTTGGTAGAACTCTGCAGTGAAGCCGTCCGGGCAAGGGCTTTTTTTTGTTGGGAGTTTTTTGATTACCGTTTCAATCTCTTTTTTCGTTATGGGTCTATTTAGTTGTTCTACTTCTGATTGTGTTAGTTTAGGTAGGTAATGTTTTTCTAGGAATTCATCCATTTCTTCTAGGTTTGCAAATTTGTTAGAGTACAATTTTTCGTAATAATCTGATATGATTCTTTTAATTTCAGTTAGGTCTGTTGTGATGTGGCCCTTCTCCTTTCTTATTCAGGTTATTTGTTTCCTTTCCTGTATTTCTTTGGTCAGTCTGGCCAATGGTTTATCAATTTTGTTAATTTTTTCAAAGAACCAGCTTTTGGCTTTGTTAATTCTTTCAATTGTTTTTCTGTTCTCTAATTCATTTAGTTCAGCTCTAATTTTTATTATCTGTTTTCTTCTGGTGCCTGATGGATGCTTGTGTTGTGCGCTTTCTATTTGTTCAAGTTGTAGGGACAGTTCTCGGATTTTGGCTCTTTCTTCTTTATGTGTGTGTGCATTTATCGATATAAATTGACCTCTGAGCACTGCTTTTGCTGTGTCCCATAGGTTTTGATAGGAAGTGTTTTCATTCTCGTTGCTTTCTATGAATTTCTTTATTCCCTCCTGAATGTCTTCTATAACCCAGTGGTTTTTGAACAGGGTATTGTTCAGTTTCCAAGTATTTCATTTCTTTCCCCTTATTTTTCTGTTATTGATTTCCACCTTTATGGCCTTGTGGTCTGAGAAGGTGCTTTGTAACCTTTCGATGTTTTGGATTCTGCAAAGGTTTGTTTTATGACCTAATATGTGATCTATTCTAGAGAATGTTCCATGGGCACTAGAAAGAAAGTATACTTAGCAGCTGTTGGGTGGAGTGTTCTGCATAAGTCTATGCGGTAAAGTTGGTTGATTGTAGCAGTTAGGTGTTCCGTGTCTCTATTGAGTGGTGTGTTGAAGTCTCCTACTATAATTGTGGAGGTGTCTATCTCACTTTTCAGTTCTGTTAAAGTTTGTTTTATGTATTTTGCAGCCCTGTCTTTGGGTGCATAAATATTTAATATGGTTATATCTTCCTGGTCAAGTCTATTTTGTCAGAAATTAATATTATTTAAAGTCCATTTTGTCAGAAATTAATATTGCTACTCCTGCTCTTTTTTGCTTATTGTTTTCTTGATATATATTTTTTCCATCCTTTGAGTTTAGTTTGTTTGTTTCTCTAAGTCTAAGTTGTGTCTCTTGTAGGCAGCATATAGACGGATCTTGTTCCTTTATCCAGTCTGAAACTCTCTGTCTCTTTATTGGTGCATTTAGTCCATTTACATTCAGCGTAATTATAGATAAGTACGTGTTTAGTGCTGTCATTTTGATGCCTTTTTGTGTGTGTTGACAATTTCATTTTTCCACTTACTTTTTTGTTCTGAGACGTTTTTCTTTGTAAATTGTGTGTTTCTCATTTTCATAGTAGTCGAATTTATGTTTGCTGAGTCATTATGTTTTTCCTGGTTTTTATTTTGAGTTATGGAATTGTTAGACCTCTTTGTGGTTACCTTAATATTTACCTCTATTTTTCTAAGTAAAAACCTAACTTGTATTCTCCTATCTCGCCTTGTTTCCCTCTCTACATGTAAGCTCTATGCCTCCTGTATTTAGTCCTTCTTTTTGAGTATTGTGACATTTTACATAATGACTTCAATGATTCTCCGTTTTGAGCACTTTTTTCTTTTTAAAATTAATCTTAATTTGTTTTTGTGATTTCTCTATTTGAGTTGATATCAGGATGTTCTGTTCTGTGACCTTGTGTTGTGCTGGTATCTGACATTATTGATTTTCTGACCAAACAATTTCGTTTAGTATTTCTTGTAGCTTTGGTTTGGTTTTTGCAAATTTTCTAAGCTTGTGTTTCTCTGTAAATGTTTTAATTTCACCTTCATATTTGAGAGAGAGTTTTGCTGGATCCTTGGCTGGCATTTTTCTCCTTCAGTGCTCTATATATGTCATCCCATTGCCTTCTTGACTGCATGGTTTCTGCTGAATAGTCTGAACTTATTTTTATTGATTCTCCTTTGTAGGAGACCTTTCTTTTATCCCTGGCTGATTTTAAAATTTTCTCTTTATCTTTGGTTTTGGCAAGGATGATGATAATATGTCTTGGTGATTTTCTTTTTGGATCAGTCTTCTATGGGGTTGGATGAGCATCTTGGATAGATATCCTTTCATGATGTCATCATGATATCTTTCATGATGTCATCATGATATCTTTCATGATGTCAGGGAAGTTTTCTGCCAACAGATCTTCAACTATTCTCTCTGTATTTTCTGTTATTCCTCCCTGTTCTGGAACTCCAATCACACCCAAGTTATTCTTCCTGATAGAGTCCCACATGATTCTTAGGGTTTTTTCCCTTTTTTTAATTTTTTTGTTCGGATTTTTCTTGAACTATATTGGTGTCAATTGCCTTATCCACCAGCTCCCCCACTCTGAATTCCGATTGCTCGATTCTTCTCCTCGCTTCCTATTGAGTTGTCTAATTCTGTAATTTTACTGTTAATCTTTTGTGTTTCTGAATGGTGTCTCTCTATGGATTCTTGCAGCTTATTAATTTTTCCACTACGTTCTTGAATAATCTTTTTGATTTCTTCAACTGCTTTATCAGTGTGTTCCTTGGCCTTTTCTGTAGATTGCCTTATTTCATTTATGAGGTCATCCCTGATGTCTTGAAGCATTCTGTATATTAGTTTTTTATATTCTGCATCTGGCAATTCCAGGATTGTATCTTCATTTGGGAAAGATTTTGATTCTTTAATTTGGGGAGCTGTAGAAGCAATCATGATCTGCTTCTTTATGTGGTTTTATATCGACTACTGTCTCCGAGGCATCTATAAGACATTGTAATGATTTATTTTATATTTGCTCACTGAGTCTTATCTTGTTTTGTTTTCTTTCAATATATGCAGATGGGCTACTAGATCGTGCTGTCTTGATTGTTGTAGCCTTTGAATCACTTATGTCCTATTACCAGGTGGTTTGGGCTGTTACCATTTATATAAGCCTTAGAGTCCATTCACTCTTCTTGAGTAGAATCTGATTTTGTGTCACCAAGTGTGTGGGGTAGACTGTCACCTATTAACTTAGAGGAGTAGTGGTGATAGTTGTGTACACCAGATTCTAGTAGCAGCAGGGGGTCATACTCCGGGGGGCAGGATACTGACAGGCTTCCCCCAAGTGCCAGTGAAGTAGATGTGTCTCTATTCCTAAAGCACTTGGTGGGTGGGCTCCACAGCTGTACCTTAGGCACCAAATGCATGTACCTCTACAGATTGCTAGGTGTCATTATCCTCAGACCCTTATGGCAGGAGGCTAGGTGGTTTGCGTGGAGCTTCAGCCCTCAGTTCCCCCTTGTAGATCAGTGAGGGCTCTGTTTAGTAAGTAGAGATATCAGACTGTCTTACCAGTAATCTGCTAAAACATTTACAGTCAGATCACTATCAGAATTGCCTTTGCTTTATAATAGCCACTTTGTTCCCTGTAGGGATGAAAGCCCAAGACTGTGGATCTCAAATGCTTGGCTGGAGCTGGTTCTCTATTTTTGGTCCGATTTTGGGAAGTCAGGGAAGGATTTTTGGTCCCTGGGTTTTTTTGTAGCTGCTTTTCTCAGGCGAGGAGAATGGGTTAGGAAAAGACAAAAACAAAAAACAAAACAAAAAAACCCGCAGAGCACGTCACTCTCTGGCCCATGAAATTCCAATGTTAATGAAGCTGCCTGGGAAGGGGAAGGGAGGGATCAGATAGGAAAGAGTAGCACCCAGGAATATAGACAAAGTTACTTATCTTGCTTGGTGATGACTGTTTTATCTGAGATTCCCGAGGGGCGTGTCGACTGTGTGCACTGGCTGGGTCAAGATTGCCCCCGAGGGTCAGGCCCGCATCCTGTGCTTGTGCTGTATCAGAAGCCGTGGTCAGTTCCTCTGCTCCCATTCCAAAGCCCAGCGCAAAGGTTCCCCAGCTGGGACGCCACACTCCAGGTTCCAAAACCAGTCTCTGCCTCCCGGTGACTTCTCCTCCTGTCAGCCGCATGGCTGCGCTGCCTGCCTGCACTGGTTGGGCTTCCCCTGAGGTCACTTCTTGGGGCTAGGGCTGCGTCCCATGTTTCTGCTGTCTCAGGATACCGTGCTCCGCTCCCCTGCCCCCAGTCCAAAGCCCGGGGCCAAGGCTTTCTGGCTGGGACACTGACTCCAGGCTCTGAAAACTGTCACTGATTTCCCGTGGTTGCTCCTTCTCTCCTTAGCTCATCAGTGTGTAGCCTGCTTGTGCTGGCTGAGTCTCTGTCAGTCACGTCAACTCTTTAGATTTGGGTTTGTTGGTCAGGGTTCGTAGATTGTCATGTATATGATTGATACACTTGTTTTTCTGAGTCTTTTTTACAAGAAGGATCCAAGGTAGCTTCTACCTAGTCAGCCATCTTGGCCCCGCCTCCCATGATAGATTTTTTAACTACATGAAATTGTACTCCTTCAGGAATTTTGAAGAGCAAAAATAGCATCTATGTTGCAGATTCTTAAAGAAACCAGCATGTAGATTTGCCATCTAGCCACATGATGTTAGCGAAAATTGTTGGACTGACTCTGTTCTCTTTCTGACTGAATGTAGAGCAAAACTGAGAATTGAAGAAATGAAAGTAGTGGAACACATTCTTCATAAATAAACACTCGTGATCACTCAGTTTGTGATCTTTTTAGTGGTCAAGGAATAAAATAAAAATGGCTGCTATCCTGGACTTCAGATTTTGAGATTTACTGAAATCATTAGTTCAAATCTGTCTGCCAATGTATCTGTCCATCTCCCAATCTATCTTCTAGCTATCTATCTAATCTATTTTCCAAAGCCAAAAAAGAACCCCAATCCTTTGCCATCTAGTTGATTATGACTCATAGCAACCCTATAGGACATAGTAGATCTGCCTTATAGGATTTCCAAGGAGTGACTTGTGGATTCACTGTAGCTCTTAATCACTGTGCCACCAGGGCAATTTGAATCTATATATCTGCCTATCATCTATCTATCTGTCTGTCTGTCTGTCGGTCGGTCGGTCTATCAATCATCTATCTATGATCTATCTATCTATCCATCATCTATTATCTATCATCTATCTATCTGTCTGTCTCTGTGTCTGTCTGTCCATCTATCTATCTAATCATCTATTCTCTCTCTAACTATCATCTAACCTATTTTCCAAAGCCAAAAAGAAACTCAAATATAAATATAAAATATTGGGGAAAAATACTTGAAAATAGGGACATGGTAGATTATTATTGCTATAAATTGCTATAAAACCATTTTTGTTGAGTTGGTTCCAACTCACAGCGACCCTATAGGACAAAGTAGAGCTGCCCCATAGGGTTTCCAAGGAGTGTCTGGTGGATTCGAACTGCTGACCTTTTTGGTTAAGAGCCATAGCTCTTAAACAGCATGCCACCAGTGTTTCCTATAGCACCTCAGATTATCAATAGCTCTCATTCAAAACCCAAAACAAAAATTTTATAAGAAAATACACATTTTTGCTACATTAAGTAGAGTGAGAAAAATGAAATGAGGGAAAACACATCCTTCTATGCAAGGGTCAAACATTTTTATTCAAGTGAGATGCATATATTAATCACCTAGTGGAATGATTTTTAAAATGAATAAGGTAGTTGATTTAGAGATACCCTAATTTAAATACCCAATGGGACCTGTATATTAACTCTGAAATTAAAGACATGAATGTTCAGATAGCACTTCAACAGCTTCATTAAAATAAAGAGAAAATATCTCTTTTCCACCATGGATATACATACAAGACAGTAGTCTACTGAACATAAAGTATACAATTAACTCTGTAGCAAACAATGGGCCTATTCATCTATAGAGAAATTTTTTACTTATGTATTTAAGAAAAATGAAGTTGAGTGTCAGAAATAATATAATTAGGATCACAAGTGACTACTGACTTTCACTTCTATACTAGTCCTAGACTAACAAAAAGATTTAACGAAACTCCTTATTCCTAGTAATTAATATCACCCTCATCATTAGACTAAGAAGACAAAATTATTTACTGTAGTCTGCACAAACAGGAAAAAAGTAATATTTAAGACTTTATAAATTGTCTGAATCCAAGACAAAGATAAAGTAAGATAATAATTGATTGTGTTTGTTTTTCCTATAGCTACATTTCTTTACCTACTTTATTTAGACTTTTGAAATTACTAACTGTGTCTTGAAGATATTTCAAAATGATGAGTTCAAATGCAACAGATTATGAGAAGACTGATGATTTGGAATCAGAAAAAATAATCATTGAAGAAAATAAGTCAAAGGAACGTGGAGCAGTACTGCATCAAAGCTAAAAAATTAATGGCGTATACTGGAGAATTTTGATCATACTCACGGAAAATATATAACTCCTAATAATTCTATATGTTTGATAAATTTAAAAAGTATTTTCATAAAGTAAAAGATGTTGAACATGCATAGTAAATTGACACTGGCAAAGTTGGCAAAATTTTATAAAAACTTATTGCAATAATTTATTAAACGTACACAGAAAACACATCTCAAATAATACTTATCCTCTCTCTATTTAGAACATTTAAGCAGAATTCAGATTATTTGGAAATGATTAGCCAATATTTAAATCACTTTTCAAGTCCAAAGGAGAAAGAGAAGAAAGAACTTCGTATTGTAATAAGTAAAACTTTAATGTATACGGTACAGTGAATTAGAAGATGTTTAGGCTGATCTGTACTATAATTTTAGGGATCACCTGCTTTGTCAAACTGTGACAAATATTTACACTTGTTTACATTTCTGGTTATCAAGTTTTTTCTGATAGTAGCTTTAAAAAAGATCCTGTTATTTCTGCTTTTGTGTTTTTTTTCCCAATGTCGATTTAATAGGATTCATAAGTGAAATGAAGAACCAGTCAAAGGAGATAGAGTTCATTCTCTTGGGACTGACAGATGACCCAGAGTTGCAAATTGTGATTTTTATATTTCTCTTTCTCAATTACATTTTGAGTGTGATGGGGAACTTAGCTATCATCCCCCTCACGCTGTTGGATCTTCGCCTTAAGACGCCAATGCATTTTTTTTCTCTGAAATTTCTCCCACTTGGAAATCTTATTGACAACAATATCTATTCCTAGATTTCTGACAAGCATTGTGACTAAAAACAAAATCATTTCCTGCAATGGTTGTGCATCTCAATTGTTCTTTTTCCTCTTAATATGTGTTACAGAGTTTCACCTTCTGCCTGTCATGTCTTAAGACTCTTATGCAGCCATCTGCAAATAGTTGCATTATCCCATCATTATGAGAAGCCAAGTGTGCTACCAACTGGTACTCAGTTCATGGACAGCTGGCTTTCTGATTACCTTTCCACCGTTGGTCATAGGGCTGAAACTAGAATTCTGTTTTTCCAAAGTAATTGATCATTTCATGTGAAATTTCTATCTTACAGATGTCTTGCATAGACACTCACTTCCTAGAATTAATTTCATTTGTTTTTATCAGCTATAATACTTGTGGTCACATTGCTGTTACTGATTTTTTTCCTATACATATACAATCAAGACCATTCTAAAAATCCTTCCTGCTCAGAAAAGAACAAATGCTTTTTCCACTTGTTCTTCCCACACGATTGTAGTTTCCCTTACTTATGGTAGCTGTATCTTCATTTACTTAAAGCCATCAGCAAAAGAAAGGGTGTCTTTATCCAAAGGTATAGCTGTCATCTGTACTTCATTTGCTCCTTTATTAAATCTCGTCATTTATAGTCTAAGGAACCAGCAAGTGAAACAAGTTTTCAAGGATACATTCAAAAAGATTTTCACTGTTTTCAAAAAATGAGGAAAAAATTTTAAAATCTTGATGTAAACATTAAATAAAGATTATTGCTCCTATGTTCCTGTTTACTTAATCTGTTCTTTCAATTAACTTTCTTATAGCATTTTAAACAAATTCAGTGTGATTCACTCTTCCCTACTTCTCTTTATGATTAATATTTCCTGCAGTGTTATAGAATTCTCCCTTTTAGATTTCACCACAAATTTATTATTGTTATTATTTTTACCTCCCAAGATAAGGAACTCTTTCCCTTAAAAAAAAAACTAAAAAAAAAAAATCCAATTATACGTATATATTAATATACCGTGTACAGAAGTCCTGGTGGTATAGTGGTTAAGTGCTATGGCTGCTAACCAAAAGGTTGGCAGTTTGAATCCATCAGGTCCTCTGTGGAAACCCTATGGGGCAATTCTATTCTATCCTATAGGGTCGCTAGGAGTCAGATCAATTCGCCAGCATCGGGTTCGGTTTTTGGTTTTATACCCTGTACAAATGGTTGGATGAGTATAATTGATTAACATCCATTTCTTATAGGTACGCTTATCCTAGGTTCTACACTAGTCAAAATTTTGGCCCTTATTAGGATGAAACAGCTTACTGTGGAGGAAACAAAGAAACCAACAAATATCATAGATAGTAATTTCTCTTATAATAGAGCACTATACACAATGATGTGTTCATAGTAATGAATGCTTAATTATTTTAGTGAATCAGGAATGCAGTTCGAAAAGAGGTGATTCTTGTGACACTTGCAATATACATGAAAGAAAGTGTAAAGGAATGATATAGACGTGTGTAAGAGCATGCACACTATTTGGTGGCACTAGGAAGTAGTTCAAATATTGCTAGCTAGTATCACTATCCTGAAAATGAGTAACATATTGTTTTGTGTCAGCTAGCCAGGTTGTAACTCCAGATTTACATGTCAGCCTGGTTAAGTTTCCCAAACTCTCTATCAATAAGTTTCTCCATTCATGAAATATAAATAACAATTGTTCTTACTTGATAAGGTTATTTTCAGAATGAAATGAAGTATGTATAAAACAATTCAAGGTCAGCACGTGGCCTACAATGAGCTCTCAATAAGTGTTAGCTGCCCTTTGGGAGGAAAAATTGTGTCAGTTGGGGTAGATTGTAACAACGCAAGAAAAAGAGGAAGGCTTTAAATCATAAAAAATTTGTTATTTTTGTTAAACAGTGCCGTCAAGTCAGTTCGACTCATAGCGACCCCATGTACAAAGGACAGAAACATTGATCCTGCACCATCCTCACAATTATTGCTATATTTGAGCCCATTGTGGTAGGCACTGTGTCAATTCATCTTGTTGAGGACCCTCCTATTTTTCGCAGATCTTCTGCTTTAGCAAGCATGATACCCCTCTCAAGGTACTCGTCTCTTATAAAAACATATCTAAAGTACTTGATGTCTCGCCATCCTCATTTCTAAGGAGCACTCATTCTGTACTTTTTTGAAGACAGATTTTTTCACCCTCCAGTCCATAGTATAGTCAATAAAAAAAAAAAAAAAACTTTTTTTTTTCAATACCCTTTGCCAATGCCATAATTCAAATGCAAAAATTTTTCTTCAGTAATTTTTATTCCTTGTCCTGCTTTTGCATGCATATGTGGCAATTAAAAATATCATGGCTTGGGTGGGGTCCACCTTAGTCCTAAAAGTGAGGTCTTTGTTTTTAACACTTTAAAGAGGTCTTTTGCAACAGATTTGTCCAATGCAATGTGTTGTATGATTTCTTTTTTCATTTGACCTTTTTCTTTTTTTGTATTGTAATTTAGATGAAGGTTTACAGAGCAGATTCGTTGCTCATTAAACAATTAATACACATATTGTTTTGTGACATTAGTTACCAACCCCATAACATATCAACGGTCTCCCTTCTCAACCTTGGGTTCCCTATTACCAGATTTCCTGTCCCCTCCTCCCATCTCATCCTTGCCCCTGGGTTTGTGTGACTATTTACTCTCATTTTGTTTTATGAGCCTGTCTGATCTTTGGCTGAAGGGTGAACCTCAGGAATGACTTCAGTACTGAATTTAAAGTGTGTCCAGGGGGCATACTCTGGGTGTTTCTCCAGGCTCTGTCAGACCAGTAAGTCTAGTCTTTTTTTGTGAGTTAGAATTTTGTTGTACATTTTTCTCCAGCTCTGTCCAGGACCCTGTATTGTGATCCCTGTCAGAGCAGTACGTGGTGGTAGCCAGGCAACACGTAGTTGTGCTAGACTCAGTCTGGTGGAGGCTGTGGTAGTTGTGGTCCATTAGTCCTTTGGACTAATCTTTCCCTTGTGTCTTTGGTTTTCTTCATTTTCCCTTGCTCCAGATGGGGTGGGACAAGTGGAGTATCTTAGATGGCCACTCACAAGCTTTTAAAATGCCAGAAGCTACTCACCAAAGTAGGATGTAGAACATTTTCTTTATAAACTATGTTATGTCGATTGAGATAGATGTCCCCCGAGGCTGTGGTCGCCAGCCCACAGCCCAGTAATTCAGTCCCTCAGAGAGTTTGGATCTATGAAGCTTCCATGTCCTTGCCTTGGTCAAGTTGTGCTGAATTCCCCAGAATTGTGTATTGTCTTACTGTTCACCAAATTTACCACTTATCTATTGTCTAGTTGGCATTTTTCCTTCCCCAACCCTCCCCTTCCTAGGATTGTTTCTTGCTGTGTGTAAGCCTTTTCATGAGTTTTTATAATAGTGGTCTCATGCAGTATTTGTCCTTTTGTGATTAATTTTTTACACTCAGCATAATGCCCTCCAGATTCATCCATGTTGTGAGATGATTCACAGACTCATCATTGTTCTTTGTTGTTGCATAGTATTCCATTGTGTTTGTATTATAGTGGTTTATCCATTCAACTGTTGATGGCACTTAAGTTTTTTCCATCTTTTTGCTATTGTGAATAGTGCTGCAATGAACATAGATGTGCATATGTCTGTCCGTGTGATGGCTCTTATTTCTCTCGGATATATTCCTAGGAGTAGGATAGCTGTGTCATATGGTATTTCTATTTCTAGCTTTTTAAGGAAGCTGCCGTATCATTTTCCAAAATGGTTGCACCATTTTACTTTCCCACCAGCAGTGCATAAGAGTTCCAGTCTCTCTGCGGCCTCTCCAACATTTGTTATTTTCAGTTTTTTGGATTTGTGCCAGTAATGTCACGGTGAGACGGTATCTCATTGTAGTTTTGATTTGCGTTTCTCTAATGGTTAGTCATCTCGAGCATTTCCTCATATGTCTGTTAGCTGCCTGAATGTCTTCTTTAGTGAAGTGTCTATTCATATCCTTTGCCCATTTTTTTAAATTGGATTATTTTTTTGTTGTAGAGGTATTGGGTTTTCCTATAGATTTTAGAGATTAGACCTTTGTCAGATTTGCTATAGACAGTTTTTTTTCCCAGCGTGTAGGTTGTCTTTTTACCCTTTTGGTGAAGTCTTTTGATGAGCATAAGTGTTTAATTTTTAGAAGATCCCAGTTATCTAGCTTATCTTCTGTTGTTTTTGTATTGTTAGTTATGGTTTGTATGCTATTTATGCCATGTATTTGGGCCTCTAGTGTTGACCCTGGTTTTTCTTCTATGATCTTTATAGTTTGGGGTTTTATATTCAGGTCTTTGATCCATTTGAATTAGTTTTTGTTTATGGTGTGACATATGGGTCTTATTTCATTTTTTTACAGGTGGACATCCAGTTTTGCCGGCACCGTTTATTATAAAAACTATCTTTTCCCCATTTAACAGGCTTTGGACCTTTGTCAAAGATACAGTGACCAGGTGGGTGGACTTCCGTCTGGGCTCTCAGTTCTGTTCCACTGGTCAAAGCGTCTGCCATTGTACCAGTACCAGTTTTTTTGACTACCATAGCTGTATAGTAGGCTCTAAGGTCAAGTAGTAGGAGTCCTCCTACTTTGTTCTTTTACTTCAATAGTGCTTTACTTATCTGGGGCCTCTTTCCTTTCCACATAAACTTAATGATTACTTTTTCCATCTCTTTGAAGAATGCTGTTGGTATTTAGATCAGGATTGCATTGCATTCGTAGATTGCTTTGGGTAGAATTAACATTTTCACAATGTTGAGTCTACCTATCCATGAGCGTGGTAGGTTTTCCATTTATGTTTGTCTATTTGGTCTCTTGACATAGTGTTTTGAGTCTTTCTTTGTATAGGCCCTTTATGTCTCTGTTTAGATTTATTCCTAAGTATCTTGTTTTGTTTGTTTGTTTGTCTTTAGTTGCTATGATAAATGGTGTTGCTTTCCTGATTTTCTTTTTGTTTTTCTCTTTATGATGTATAGGAATCTGACTGATTTTTCTATGTGTATCTTTTATCGACTCGAAGGCAGTGGTTGGTGGGTGGATCTTTTATCCTGCTACTCTGCTGAATCTTTCCGTTAGTTCCAGCAGTTTTCTTGTGTAGGCATTTGGGTTCTTCATGTATAGTAATTTTACTTCTTCCTTACCAACTTGGATGTCCTTTACTTCTTTTTCTTGCCTTATTGCTCTAGCTAAGACTTCCAGCACAATGTTAAATAAGATTGGTCTTCTTGTTTTCAGGGGAGGGGGGATGTTTTCATCCTCTCTCTGTTAAGAATGATGTTGGCTGTTGGATTTGTATGAATGCAATTTATTACATCAAGGAATATCCCTCTATTCCTGTTTTGCTTGGTTGGTATCTGGCGGAGGCTGTCTTAAGTGCTAGATTCAGGTTGTTGTCCAATATTGTTTGTTTTCTAACTGAAGGACTCCCTTTAATAATTCTTGTAAGTTTGGTCTGGTTTTTCCATATTCCTTTCATTGCTATTTATCTGGAAATGTCCTAATTTTGCCATCATATTTGAGTGAGAGTTTTGCAGGATATATTATTCTTGGTTGGCAGCTTTTTGCATCACTTGATTTCCTGACTGCTGTTTTCATGGGTGTTGGTTGTGAATCCAATTAAAATGAAATCATCAGCAACTTCAACATTTTCTCCTTTTATCATGATATTGCTTATTTGTCCAGTTTTAAGATTTTTTTTTCTCTGTGTTGAGATTTAATCTACAAAAAAAGTTTATATGCACTGAAAATGCACTGGCACCTAGTCTGGTAGGTCTGAACCAAAACCAAACTCACTGCCGTCTAGTCGATTCCGACTCATAGCGACCCTCTAGGGCAGAGTAGAACTGCCCGATAGAGTTTCCAAGGAGCACTTGGCAGATTCGAACTGCCGACCTCTTGATTACCAGCCATAGTACTTAACCACAAAAATTTAGTGTGATTAGATTATTGAGGTAAAAATTCTATGTGTCATACCTAAAATAACTTTTCAAATCACATTGAATAGTTTAGAAACGTGAACTGTAGGTGATTCTGTAGCAGATGTTTCATATAGGATTTTCTTTTTTTGGTATAAGCATTTACGTGATCAGATATTTACTTCATAAAGATTTCTCTGCCAAACGTCCTGAGGTTAGATTTTGAGACGTTTGTGTTTAGAAAGGCAAGTTGGAGGGCCAACGCTTTACGCTCAATAAGATATTCCAAATGTTTAAAACACAATAGTGGCAGTGAATCAAAATCTCAGGGAGTGAACTCAAGAGATGTTTAGGAGAACAAACTGAGGGAAACTATTGAACATTTGCATATCTGGAATAAGTGAAAGAAAGTTATAAAATGTTTGTTCTTGGGCCTAACCTACTTTCTCCTTCTGCACATAAACACTCAAGTTTTTAATGTCTTTTAAAAGAGACAGCTTTATTAATATACTGTCAGATTTTTAAAAAATCACCTGCAAAACATATGAGGTTCCAAACTGGATATAATTTGGCATAACAGACACATGAGTGAAGAATTCACTAGATGTTTGATGGTATAACTATTATATATATGGGCCTGAATAGATATCATTTAGTTCAGATTTGTGTTGAAATTTGTTTTACAAATTTTCAAAGGAAGCATTGTGGGTCATCTACTTTTCCTTGGCAGAGAGAAGAGTGTGACGTTATGTGATTATATTCAAGGCCCTGAGAACCTCCATGCACACTGAGTTTGTTTCCTCAATTAGTTCCTTAAAAAAAAAAAACTAGACCTTTTAACTTCTTGCACTAAAATCTTTCCAATAAGCAGAGAAAAGAAAATCCTTGCTTTTA
This sequence comes from Loxodonta africana, assembly GCF_030014295.1. Taxonomy (NCBI): domain Eukaryota; kingdom Metazoa; phylum Chordata; class Mammalia; order Proboscidea; family Elephantidae; genus Loxodonta; species Loxodonta africana. The sequence goes on along the minus strand of NW_026975250.1, from coordinate 175,613 downwards.
ACATATAAAGAAGTAATTTGTGTGACAATATTTTTACAAAGAATAAATGGGACAGAGATTTATTAAATATTATTGAAAGTAAGATATTATTAATTTGAATTTGTTCTAATTTGCTAAGTATAATCTTCACAGACTTTTTAAGAAAATAATATAAAATATATATTGGAAAATATACAACAGGAAATTTTAAAATTACACTAGAAATTATTGATTTAACACAATAGAGGCCTGAAATCAAGAAATAGACCAATTAAAAATGACATAAGACCTATAGAAAATAAATTGCAAGAAGGAAAACAGAAGTCATCTATTTAAATTAAATTTAAATAGTGAAACAACTCAATTGAAAGGCAGAAGTTGGAAAATGCATGAAAAAGGAAACATGATACAAATATACACCAGTCTACAACAGACACACTTAAGATTTGAAGACACAAATCGGGTGAAAATAAAGAACGGTGAAACATAAGCCATCTGCTGTGAATTGAAAGTGTCACTGCAAGTGATGAAGTCTTATCCCTTATGCCTGTCAGTGTAACCTTGTTTGGGGAAATAGGGTTATTCTTTTAAGATAATATCAGAGTGAGGTAGGTTCTGATCCTAATAACTTCTGATGGAAGTATTATAAAAGGAGAGAACAGACAGGCAAATGTAGAGAGTCACATAGGCAACAGAGACACCATGTGAAGATAGAGGCCAATGAGCCTACATGTATCCAAGGACTGTCAAAAAAAGCCAGGGGCTACAAGAAGCCAGAAGAGAGAGGAGGATATTCCCCCAGAACAAAAAGAGAAAGATAATAGCCCTGCCAGTACCCTAAATTTGGACCTCTAACCTCCAAAATTGTGAGAGAATATATTAATGTGTTATGGAAGCCCTAGGAAACTAAGACACCAAGCGAGCAGTATCAAAAGAAAGCTGAATTAGCTATACTGATATCTGACATATTAGACTTTGAGTAAAAAAAGTTACCAGACAAAAAGAACATTTAAAAATTATAAAAGTGTTAATCCATTGGGAAGATCAAGTAATTAGGAAAATATACATTGGAGTGGAAGCCAAGATGGAAGAGTAGTCAGATGCACTAAGCCATCCCGCTGCAACAAAGACATGACAAAACAAGTAAAACATATACAGACATCAATCGTGGATCCCTGAACCTTAAATGATGGGTTAAAGTATTAGATGGAAGTTACTGAGAACAAGAAACTGATATAAAACGGAGCAGGAATAGAGATACAGAGTGGAGATTCTCTTGCCAAACGGCATGACTCAGCGTGGCCATCTTGGAATAAAACCAACAACCCCGCATACAGAAAGGCACCTCCACAGGATTCCCAATAAGAGATAGAGGCACAACACAGGCATACCCAGGGCTAAGTAAGATCACATTGCTGCCTGCAACTCAAGGAGGAGACCAAAATCTTTCCAGTGGAAACTACAGGGGAGCAATCCTACACTCCCCACCCCTCTGGGGAACAGCAGCTATAACCACCCCATCCTGGCAACCCCAAATGCCAGGAACCACAGTACCAACCCACCCTGTTGCCCTCCTCCATTTGGCATCCTCTGCCCCTGCCTTTGCCCCCCACCTCTTCCACCTTCTGGCTGTGGCCCCAGTGGGACCTGGCCCAAACCACTGGCCCTTTCCTGTAGGCTCCAGATGACTCCTGCCACCCACTGTGGCCCCAAGGGGACTAGACATGAACCTCAGGCCCTTCCCTGACAGCTCCAGACATCTACTGCCACCAGCCTCACCCCAGAGAGTACACAAGCAGGATTCCAGACTCTTCCTCACTGGCTCTGTGCCCCTTGTGCTGTCCACCACAGCCCCAAGGAGACCCGGTTAGGAGCCCAGGCCCCTCCCTGCCTGCAACAGAAACCACAACACTACCCATCTGGTGAAAGAGATCAAGGAAAATGCAGACAAAACTAACCAATATATAGCCAAAGTCAAAGAAAACACAGACAAATCAATAAGAGAGTTCATAAAAAATAATACAGAATAAAATTTCAAAATTAGTAATTAGAAATCTTACAAAAACAGCAACTACAAATCAAAATGATAATCAACAAGATTTCAGAAATGACAGTATCATAAAATGTTTGAGGAGCAGGTTTGAAACAATGGAAGTCAGGATCAGAGAAACTGAAAACAAATCTTTGGATGCCAATTTGAGAAAAGTCAGAGAAAAGAATGAAGAAAAATGAAGAAACCATGAGAACGATGTGGGATACAATCAAGAGCAAAATTTTGTGAGTGATTGGAATTCCAGAATAGGGGGAGAAAATGGAAAACACAGAAGATCATTCAAGATTTGCTGACTGAAAACTTTCTTAGTATGAAAGATGAAATCTAACTATCTGAGAAGTTCAACAAACCCCATATAGGATTGTTGTTGTTTGGTGCTGATGAGTCAGTTCTGACTCATAGTGAGCCTATGTACCACAGAAAAAAAAACACTGCCTAGTCCTGTACCATCCTTATAATCATTGTTATGCTTGAGGCCCTTGTTGCAGCCACTGTGGCAATAGATCTCATTAAGAGTCTTCCTCTTTTCCACTGACCCTGTACTTTACCAAGCATGATGTCCTCCAGGGACTGATCCCTCCTGACATGTCCAAAGTATGTAAAATGCAGTCTTGACAGCGTTGCTTCTAAGGAGCATTCTGGTTGTACTTCTTCCAAGACAAATTTGTTCATTGTTTTGACAGTCCATGGTATATTCAATATTCTTTGCCAACACAATTCAAAGGCATCAATTCTGTTTCACTCTTCTAATTCGCTGTCCAGCTTTCAAACACATAAGAAGTGGCTGAAAATACCATGGCTTAGGTCAGGTGCACCTTAGTCTTCAAGGTGACATCTTTGCTTTTCAACACTTTAAAGAGGTCATTTGCAGCAGATCTGCCCAATGCAATGCAGCTTTTGATTCTTTGACTACTGTTTCCATGGGTGTTGATTGTGTATCCAAGTAAAATGAAATCCTTGACAACTTCAACCCTTTCTTCATATTTCAGAGTGTGGTTTATTGGTCCAGTTGCAAGGATTTTCTGTCTCCTTTATTTTGAGGTGTAATCCATCTTGAAGGTCTTTGATCTTCATCAGTAAGTTCTTCAGTTCCTCTTTACTTTCAGCAAGCAAGGTTGTGTCATCTGCGTAATTCAGGGTGTTAAGGAGTCATCTTCTAATCGTGATGCCCCGTTCTTCTTCATATAGTCCAGCTTCTCAGCATACAGATTGAAAAGGTATGGTGAAAGGATGCAAACCTGACGCACACCTTCCTGACTTTAAACCATTCAGTATCCCCTTGTTCTGTCCAAACAACTGTCTCTTGGTCTATGTACAGGTTCCTCATGAGCACGCTTAAGTGTTCTGGAATTCCTATTCTTCATGATGTTATCCATAATTTGTTATGATCCACACAGTTGAATGCCTTCTCATAGTCCATAAAACACAGGTAAACGTCTTTCTGATATTCTTTGGTTTCAGCCAGGATCCATCTGACATCAGCAATGATATCCCTGGTTCCACGTCCTCTTCTGAATCTGGCCTGAATTTCTGGCAGTTCTGTGTCAATATATTGCTTCAGCCACTTTTGAATGATCTTCAGCAAAATTTTGCTTACATGTGATATTAATGGTATTGTTTGATAATTTCCTCATTAGGTTGGATCCCCTTTCTTGGGAATAGGCATAAATATGGATCTCTTCCAGTCAGTTGGCCAGGAAACTCTCTTCCAAATTTCTTGGCATAGATGAGTGAGCACTTCCAGTGCTGCATCCATTTGCTGAAACATCTCAATTGATAGTCCGTCTATTCCTGAAGCCTTGTTTTTCCTCAGTGACTTCAGTACAGCTTGGATATCTTCCTTCAGTACCATCGGTTCCCGATCATTTGCTACCTCTTGAAATGGTTGCCCCCCGACTAATTCTTTTTGGTGTAATGACTCTGTGTATTCCTTCCATCTTCTTTTGATGCTTCCTGCATTGCTTAATATTTTCCCCATAGAATCCTTCACTACTGCAACACGAAGCTTGACTTTTTTCTTCAGTTCTTTCAGCTGGAGTAATGCTGAGCGTGTCCATCCCTTTTAGCTTTCTATCTCCAGCTCTTTCTACAAGCCGCCCTTTGAAGTCTTCTGTTCAGTTCTTTTACTTTGTCATTTCTTCCTTTTGCTTTAGCTGCTCGTTGTTTGAGCGCAAGTTTCAGAGTCTCCTCTGACATCCATCTTGGTCTTTTCTTTCTTGCCTGTTTTTCAATGACCTCTTGCTTTCTTCACATATGATATCCTTCATGTGATTCCACAACTCATCTGTCCTTTGGTCGTTAGTGTTCATCGCATCAAATCTATTCTTCAGGTGGTCTGTAAATTCGGGTGGGATATACTCAAGGTCATATTTTGGCTCTTGTGGATTTTCTCTGATTTTCTTCAGTTTCAACTTGAACTTGCTTAAGAGCAATTGATGGTCCGTTCCAGACTCAGCCCCTGGCCTTGTTCTGACTGATGATATCAAGCTTTTTCATCATCTTTTTCCACAGATGTAGTCAATTTGATTCCTGTGTATTCCATCTGGTGAAGTCCATGTGTATAGTCACTGTTCATGTTGGTAAATATCCTCTTTGTTTACTATCCTTTTTGTTAGGCAGAGATAAATCTACTGTGGTGTATTCAAGAGAGAATCAGAAAATCTGTTTAAAAAATACTGTTATTGATTCTGTGTAAATAGCTTAATTACTAGGCTGTTAGGATGAACACATTTGAAGAGACGTCAGAAAAATATCTCTGTAAAAGCCCCCTGTGTGCTGATTAGAAAGAGAAAGAGATCCAACAAGGCTTACATTTGTTATTAAATGTTCCTGGATTTTAATGTGAGCAAGGTCTCCAATGACATTGAGAAAGCAAAGAAAAATTATGGGTTTGGAAGATACAAGTATTTTATTGCAAAATTCATTCCTATTACCTTTTAGGTTAATGATACAGAAGAAACAATTCACAATGTGTCTGTAAACAAAACTCTTGTGGAATTCATAGACAGTAATTATTTTTAGTATTCTATTGTTTTGTGTACAAAGAATTAGTACAGAATCCATTACATCATGAGTGCTAGACCATAGTATTAAACCAATTAAATTCAGAATTACAGCAAAAGAAAATGTTCATGTGGGTCATGATAAAGTTTCAATGAACATATCTGAAAGAGCATTTGCATTTGTCTAATAGAATAGCTCCGTGAACAAAAATTCACAATAATTTTCATTAAAAATTCCACTGGCACACATTTATGCATTAATAAAGGCTTGGGTACATTATTGGTGCCCTGATGGCACAGTGGTTAAGAGCTCAGCTGCTAACCAAAAGGTCAGTGGTTCAAATCCACCAACTGCTCCTAGGAAGCCACATGAGGCAGTTCTACTGACACGATTCGGCTCAATTTGGTTTGATTTGGGTCTATTCGGCTCGGTTTGGCTGTATTTGGTCCTATTTGGCGCTATTCAGCTCTTTTCTACTCTGTTCATCTCTGTTCGACTCCATTCGACTCGATTCCACACCATTCTACTCCATTCTACACTATACTATCCTGCAGAACCCTACCCCACCCTTCCCTATCCTAATCTAGTCTGTTCTTTTCTATTCTGTTCTATTCTATTCTCGTTTTCTATTTTCTCTATTCCATCCTATGCTAGTCTACCATACCCTACACTAAACTGACCTATGCTGTTCTATTCTATTTTCTTCTATTTCCTCTGTTCCACCGTATGCTACCCTACCCTATGCTACCCCACTGTACCGTACCCTACTACTTAGGGGTACTCAATAACGGTACTAATTAGGGTACTAGCTTGGACGAGGGGACTACTTAAGGCAAGGGTACTAGTTCAGGCTACTAGTTAAGTTAAGGCCAGGGTACTACTTAAGAGTACTAGTTATGTAAGTGTATTATTTAAGGGTACTAGTTAAGGCCAGGATACTACTTCAGGGTACTAGTTCAGGCATGGGTACTTGTTGAGGGTACTGGTTAAGGCAGGGGTACTAGTTGACATTACTAGTTAAGAGTACTAGTTAATGCTAGGGAACTAGTTAAGGCAAGGGTACTAGTTAAGACTACTAGTTAAGGCAAGGGTACTAATTCATTCTACTAGTTAAGGTAAGGGTACTAGTTTGGATTACTGATTTAGGGTACTTGTCAAAGCAATGGTACTACTCAAGGCTAGTTGTCTAGGCTACTGATTTATGCCACTAGTCTAGCTGACTGGCCCAGCTTACTAGTCTAGGCTACTACTCTAGCCTTGTGTACTCTACTGTAGTCTACTTTCGTCTACCCTATCATAAACTACCCTACCCTAACCTATTCTATTCCAATTGATTCGATTCAAAGCATTTTGATGTGATTGGTCGTGATTATGCTTGAATCGGCTCGATTCAGCAACATCAGCTCGATTCAGCTCGATTTGGTTCGAATTGCTTCGATTCTGCTCGTTTCAACTCGATTTGGCTCGGTTCAGCCTTATTCAGCCCTATTTGGCTCGATTCGACTCTTTTCTACTCTATTTGTCTCTTTTTGACTCCATTCTACACTATTCTACTCTATTCTGTTCTACCCTACTCTAATCTAATCTATGCTAATCGATTCGATTGGACACGATTCAAAGCAATTCGACGCGATTCATCTCGTTTTGTTTCCATTTGGCTCGATTCGGCTAGAATTGGCTCTATTCGGCTATATCCTGCACTATTTGACTCTCTTCTTCTCAATTCTACTCTACTCTTCTCTACTTTGCTCTTTTTACCCTACTGTACTATATTCTATTCTTTCAATTCTGTACTGTTCTGTTCTATTCTAGTCTACCCTCCCTGCCCCTAGCCTACCCTTCTCTAGTCTATTTGAATAGATTCGATTTGACGCATTTCCACGCGATTCAACGCGATTAGGCTTGAATCAGCTCGATTCGGTTCGAATCGGCTCCATTCGGCTCGATTTGGCTTGAATTGCATCGATTCTACTGGATTCTGCTCGATAAGGCCAAATTTGACACTATTTGGCCCTATTCTGCTCTATTCGACTCTTTTCTACTCTATTCATCTCCATCTGTCTCTACTGGACTCCATTCAACTCCATTCCACACCATTCTACACTATTCTCTATTCTATTCTACCCTTCCCTATCCTAATCTATTCTAATCCATTCGATTTGATTTGAGCCAGTTAGAAGCGATTCGATGCAATTCGTCTTCTTTTGTCTCCATTCGGCTCAATTTGGCTATATTCTGCACTATTTGACTCTTTTCTACTCTATTCTATTCTGTTGTATTCTTCTATTCTGTCTCTCCTATGCTGTTGTACTCTCTTCTATTCTACCCTACCCAAACCTACTGCACCCCACCCAAATCTACCCTGCTTTAATCTATTTGATTCAATTCGATTCAATTCGACGTGATTTGAGAGGATTCGACTCGATTCGATGAGATCCGAAGGCATTTGAAGGGATTTGAACAGATTTGACGAGATTCCATGCGATTCAATGTGATTCAGTAGGATTCTATGAGATTTGATGCAATTCGAAGTTATTCGACCTGATAAAATGGGATTCAACACGAAATGAAGCAATCTGACCTTGTTTGATGCAAAACTATGTGACTTGACTCGATTTGACGTGATTCGATGTGATTAGACACTATTCGGTGACAGTCAGTGCGATTCTGCTTGATTCAGCTCAGTTAGGTGCGATTCAGCACTATATGGCTCTTTTTGGCTGTATTCTGATCCCTTCAGCTCTATTCGTCTCTATTCGGCCTATTCAGCTCTATTCGACTCTACTCTTTTCCCCTCTATTCTATTCCTTCTGTTCTAATCTCTTCTATCTTACTCTACTCTGTTCTATTCTACCCTCCCAACACCTACTCTAATCTATACTTTTCGATTGGACTTGACCTATTTAACGCGATTCGACGTGATTAAGCTTGAATCGGCTCGATTCGCATGGATTTGGCTCTATTCGGCTCATTTAGGATCCATTCACCTCGTTTTGGCTTGAATCGCCTTGATTCTGCTCGATTCGGCCTTATTCGGCCCTATTCTGCTCTATTCGATTCTTTTCTACTCTATTCGTCTCTATTCGACTCCATTCTATTCCATTCCACACCATTCTACACTATTCTCCTCTATTCTATTCTACCCATCCCTATCCCAATCTATTCTAATTGATTCAATTTCATTTGACCCGATTTGAAGGGATTCAATGCGATTCGTCTTGTTTTGTCTCCATTCGGCTCAATTTGGCTAGGTTCTGCACTATTTGACTCTTTTCTACTCTATTCTATTCTGTTGTATTCTTTCTTTCTGTTCTGTTCAGTTCTCTCCTATTCTGTTGTACTCTATTCTATTCAACCCTACCCAACCCTACTGCACCCCACCCAAACCTACCCTACTTTATTTGATTCAATTCGATTCAGTTCGACGCGATTTGAGAGGATTCGACGGGATTTGACGAGGTCCGAAGCATCCCACGGGATTCAAAAAGATTTGACGAGATTCCATATGATTCGACGTGATTCAGCAGAATTCTATGAGATTTGACGCAATTCGAATTTATGTCACATGATACAACGCGATTCGCCTTGATTCGATGACATTCGACGCAATTTGACGCAATATGAAGCGATTCAACCCGGTTTGATGCAAAATGATATCATTGGATGTGACTCAACATGATTCGATGTGATTCGACGCTATTCAGTGACAATCGGTGCGATTCTCCTTGATTCAGATTGATTAGGTGCGATTCGGCACTATACGGCTCTTTTTCGGCTGTATTCAGCTCCATTCACCTCTATTCGTCTCTATTCGGCCTGTTAAGCTCTATTCGAACCTACTCTTTTCCAATCTATTCTATTCCTTCTAATCTGTTCTAATCTCTTCTATTCTATTCTACCCTCCCCTCCCCTACTCTAATCCATACGTTTCGATTGGATTTGACACATTTAATGTGATTCAACACGATTAAGCTTGAATCTGCTCAATTCAGACCTATTTGGATCTATTGGCTCAATTAGGCTTCATTTGGCTCGTTTTGGCCTCAATTGCTTCGATTCTGCTCGATTTGGCCTTATTTGGCCCTATTCTGCTCTATTCGACTCTTCTACTCTATTCGTCTCTATTTGACTCCATTCTACTCCATTCCTTTCATTCCCCACAATTCTACACTATTCTGCTCTACCCTACCCTACACCTCTCTAATGTACTCTAATGGATTTGATGCGATTCCTCTCATTTCATCTCCATTCGGCTCTATATTTTTTTTCTATTATACTCTATTCTACTCCTCTCTATTCTATTGTTTCTATTCTGTTCTGTTCTATTCTACTCTATTCTACCCTACCCTATACTACCCAACTCTGATCTATTCTAATCCATTTGATTGGATTTGACTCAACCCATTTTGACATGATTCGGCTTGATTCGGCTCTATTTGGCTCTGTTCAAATCTATTCTACTCTACTCTATTCCCCTCTACTCTACTCTAGCCTACTCTTTTCTGTATTCGTTCTGTATTGTTCTGTTCTATTCTATTCTATTCTGTTTTATTCTATGCTACTCTAGCCTATTCCACCCTACCCTATCATACCTGAACCTCCCCTACTCTAATCTACTCAATTCGATTCAACAAATTGTGACGCGATTTGGGTCAAATAGGTTCGATTCGTGTCCATTCAGTTCCATTTCGCTCGAATAGTGTCGATTCAGCTTGATTAGGCTCGACTCGGCTCCATTAGGATCGATTTGCTGGATTCGGCTCGATTTGGCTCAATTCAGCTCAATTCAGCTCTCTTTGGCCCTATTCGTCTCTATTCGGCTCTTTCCTACTCTATTTGACCCCATTCAATTCCATTGCACACCATTCTACTCCATTCTTCACTATTCTACTCCACCCTACTCTACTGTAATTTATTTGATGGGATTCGACGCTATTTGTCTCATTTCGTCTCCATTTGGCTCAATTCGACTCTATTTGACTCTGTTCTACTCTACTCTACACTATTCTGCTCTGCTCTACCTTTTTCTACTCTATTCTGTTGTATTCTTTCTATTCTCTTCCTCTATGTTCAATTCTATTCTACTCTTTTTTATCCTACCTTACTCTAATCTATTCTACTGGTTTTGACTCCACGTACTTTGATGGGATTCGGCTCAAATTGGCTCCATTGCACTCCATGCATCCCCCTTCAGCTCAAATCAGTTCGATTCATCTCTAGTCGGCTCCATTTGGCTCTAGTCAGCTCTATTCAGCTCTAATATGCTCTGTTCACCTCTATTCGGCTCTATTAGACTACTCAACTCTATTATCTCTTTTCAGCTCCATTCCACACCATGCTTCTCCATCCGACCCTATTCTTCTGTATTCTATTGTCTTGTACTCTACCCTTTTCTAGTCTATTCTAATCGATTGGATTTGATTTGACTTGAATCGATAGGATTCAATGCAATTCGACGGGATTTGATGCGATATGGCACGATTCCACAGGATTCAGTGCGATTCTTCTTGATTTCTATCGCTTTTGCTTTTTTTGGTTCTATTTGGCTGTATTTGGCTCTATTAGGCAATAGTCAACTCTATTCTATACTCTACACTACTTGACCCTATTCTATTCTTTGTTCTGTTCTATTCTATCCTGTTCTGTTCTACTGCATTCTATTCTACCCTACCCTACCCTAAGTTACCCTACTGTAATCTGTTCTATTCTATTCAACACACTTGAATGGGATTCAACCTGATTCAGGTCATATCAGCTCGATTCAGCTCCTTTTTGTGCCATTAAACTCGATTCGGTTCTATTTGGCCCTTTTCCTCTCTATTCGGCTCTTTTCAGCAGTATTCGACTCTATTTGACTCTAGTCTAGTCTATTCTTCTCTATTCTTTCTGTTCTGTTCTATTCTACTCTATTCTATTCTACCCTACCCTACCCTAACCTTACCTGTCCTACACTCATATATTTGATTCGATTCGACACAATTCAATGCAATTTGACACGATTCGTCTCGATTCACCTCGAATTTGGTTGATTCAGCTGCATTCAGCTCTGTACGCCTTTTTCTGGTTCTATTCAATTCTATTTGACTCTATCTTATTATGCTCGACTCTATTTAATTCTATTCTATTCTATCTATTGTGCTTTGTTTTGTTCTATTCTAACCTCTCCTACCCTACCCTCCTCTACTCTATTCAATTAGATTCAATGCATTTTGACCAGGCCAGGGTAGTAGTTAAGGATACTAGTAAAGGCAAGGTTACTAGTTAAAGGTACTAGTAAGGCAAGGCTACTAGTTAAGCCTACTAGTCAAGGCAAGGCTACTAGTTAGTTCAAGGGTACTAGTTAAGTCAGCTAGTTAAGGCAGGAGTACTAGTTAAGGCTATTAGTTAAGGCGAGGGTACTCGTTAAGGCAAGTGTACCAGTTAAGTCTACTTGTTAAGGCAAGAGTACTAGTTAAGGCTAGTTGTTAAGGCAAGGCTACTACTTAAGGGTACTAGTTAAGACAAGGGTACTAGTTCATGCTACTTGTAAAGGTCACTAGTTAAGGGTACTAGTAATGTAAGGGTACTAGTTAAGATTACTGGTTAAGGCAAGGGTACTAGTTCAGGTTACTAATTTAGGGTACCTTTCAAGGCAAGGGTACTATTCAAGGCTAGTTGTCTAGGCTACTGATCTATGCCACTAGTCTAGCTGACTAGTCCAGGTTACTAGTCTAGGCTATTACTTCAGCCTTCTCTTGTCTACTCTACTGCAGTCTACTTTCGTCTACCCTAGTCTACCCTATCATAAACTACCCTTCCCTAACCTCTTCTATTCTAATCGATTTGATTCTATTCAAAGCATTTCTATACGATTAGACGCAATTATACTTGAATCGGCTCGATTCAGCGTCATCAGCTCGATTCAGCTCGATTTGGCTAGAATCGCTTTGATTCAGCTCGTTTCGAATCGATTTGGCTCTGTTCATCCTTATTTGGCCCTATTCGGCTCGATTTGACTCTTTTCTAATCTATTTGTCTCTATTCGACTCCATTTGACTCCATTCTGCTCTATTCTGTTCTACCCTACCCTACTCTAATCTATTCTAGTGGATTCGATTCGACACAATTCGAAGCAATTTGACACGATTCGTCTCGTTTTGTTTTCATATGGCTCAATTCAGGTAGAACTGGCTCTATTCAGCTATATCCTGCAGTATTTCACTCTATTCGACTCTATTCCACTTAATCCTATTCTACTCTTCTCTACTCCTCTGCTCTACCCTACTGTACTATACTCTTATTCTTTCTATTCTGTACTGTTTTATTAGATTCTATTCTACCCTCCCCGCCCCTCCCCTACCCTTATCTCATCTATTTGATTCAATTCGATTTGATGCATCTCCACAAGATTCGACGCGATTAAGCCTGAATCAGCTCGATTTGGTTCAATTCGGCTAGATTTGGCTCCATTTCACTCCATTCGGCTTGATTTGGCTTGAATTGCATCGATTCTGCTGGATTCTGCTCGATTAGGCCTTCTTTGGCCCTATTCTGTTCTATTCGGCTCTTTTCTACTCTATTCGTCTCTATCCGTCTCTATTTGACTCCATTCTATTCCATTCCACACCATTCTACACTATTCTCCTCTATTCTATTCTACCCTTCCCTACCCTAATCTATTCTAATTGATTCGATTTGATTTGAAATGAATCAAAGCAATTCAATGCGTTTCGTCTCCATTCAGCTCAATTCAGCTATGTTCTGCACCATTTGACTCTTTTCTACTGTATTCTATTTTGTTGTATTCTTTCTATTCTGTTCTGTTCTCTCCTATTCTGTTGTACTCTATTCCATTCTACCCTACCCAATCCTACTGCACCCCACCCAAACCTACCCTACTTTAATCTATTTGATTCAATTCGATTCAGTTCCACACGATTTGACGGGAATCGACGGGATTCAACGAGATTGGAAGGTATTTGATGGGATTCGAGGAGTTTTAATGAGATTCCATGCGATTTGACGTGATTCAGCAGAATTTTATGAGATTTGACACAATTCGAAGTTATTCGACGTGATACGATGCGATTTGCCGTGATTCGATGACATTCGTTGCAATTCGACACAATATGATGCAATTCGACCAGGTTTGACTCAAAATGATATGACTGTACGTGATTCGATGTGATTCGACGCTATTCAGTGACAATCGGTGCGATTCTCCTTGATTCAGATTGATTAGGTGCGATTCGGCACAATACGGCTTTTTTCGGCTGTATTCAGCTCCATTCAGCTGTATTCGTCTCTATTCGACTCTATTTGACGTCTACTCTTTTCCACTCTATTCTATTCTATTCCTTCTATTCTGTTCTAATCTCTTCTATTCTACTCTATTCTATTCTACCCTCCCCTTCTCTAATCTATACGTTTCGATTGGATTTGACGCATTACCGCGATTCGACGTGATTAAGCTTGAATCGGCTCGATTCGGATAGATTTGGCTCTATTCGGCTCAATTATGCTCCATTTGGCTCGTGTTGGCTTCAATTGCTTCGATTCTGCTCAATTCGGCCTTATTTGGCCCTATTCTGCTCTATTCGACTCTTTTCTACTCTATTCTCCTCTATTTGACTCCGTTCTACTCCATTGTATTCATTCCACACCATAATACACTATTCGACTCTATTCTGCTCTACCCAACCCTACACCACTCTAAGTTAGTATAATCGATTTGACACGATCCCTGTCATTTCATCTCGATTCGGCTCTATTCAGCTCTGTTCAACTCTATTATACTCTAGTCTACTCTTTCTGTTCTATTGTACTGTTTCTCTTCTGTTGTGTTCTACTCTACTCCACCCTACCCTACCCTACCTGAATCTCCCCTACTCTAATCTATTCAATTCGATTCAACGAATTTTGATGAGATTTGGGTCGAATCCATTTGATTCGTGTCCATTCAACTCCATTTGGCTCGAGTAGTGTCGATTCAGCTTGATTAGGCTTGATTTGGCTGCATTAGGCTCGATTCACTGGATTTGGCTGCTTTTGGCTCATTTCAGCTCGATTCAACCTTCCTCGGCCCTGTTCGGCTCTATTCGGCTCTTTTCTATGCTATTCGACTCCATTCGATTCCATTGCACACCATTCTACACTATTCTAATCTACCCTACTCTAATTTACTGTAATCGATTCGATGGGATTCGATGTCATTTGTCTCATTTCCTCTCCATTTGGCTCAATTCGACTCTGTTCTACTCTACTCTACACTATTCTGCTCTGCTCTACCCTTTCCTACTCTATTTTATTGTATTCTTTCTATTCTCTTCTACTGTGTTCAATTTTATTCTACTCTATTCTATCCTGCCCTACTCTAATCTATTCTACTGGATTCGATTCCATGCATTTCAATGGGATTCGGCTCAAATCGGCTCCATTGCATTCTAGTCGGCTCTGTTCGTCTCTAATAGGCTCTATTCAGCTCTATTTGGCTCTATTAGACTCTACTCAAATCTATTATCCCTTATCGACTCTGTTCAACTCCATTCTACACCATTCTAATCCATCCTACTCTATGCTTCTCTATTCTATTTTATTGTACTTTACCCTACTCTAAAAAAAATCTAGTCTATTCTAATGGATTGGATTGGATTTGACTTGAATCGATGTGATTCAATGCAATTCAACGGGATTTGACGCGATATGGCATGATTCCGTGGGTTTCGGCCTGATTCATCTTGATTTCTATTGCTTCGGCTCTTTTTGGCTCTATTTGGCTGTATTCGGCAATATTCGAACTGTTCTACTCTACTCTTCTATATTCTACTCGACCGTATTCTATTCTTCCTGTTCTGTTCTATCCTGTTCTGTTCTACTGCATTCTATTCTACCCTACCCTAACTTACCCTACTGTAATCTATTCTTTTCTATTCAAAACACTCGAACGGGATTTGACCTGATTCGTGCTGTATCTGCTCGATTCAGATCCTTTTTGGCCATTAAACTCGATTCGGTTCTACTCAGCCCTTTTCCACTCTATTCAGCTCTTTTCGGCAGTATTCAACTCTATTTGACTGTAGTCTACCCTACTCTATCCTTTCTGTTCTGTTCTAGTCTCCTCTATTCTATTCTACCCTACCCTACCCTAACCTTACCTGCCCTACACTAATCTCTTTGATACGATTCGACACAATTATATGCGATTTGTCATAATTCGTCTCGATTCACCTCGAATTTGCTCGATTCAGCTGTATTCAGCTCTGTTCAGCTCTTTTCGGCTCTATTCATCTTGATTTGACTCTATTCTACTGTACTTGGCTCTACTTAATTCTATTCTATTTCTATTGTGTTCTGTTTTGTTGTGTTCTAACCTCTCCTACCCTACCCTCCTCTACTCTAATCTATTCAATTTGATTCAAGGCATTTTGACGCGATTCCATGTGATTAGGCATGAATCGGCTTGATTTAGCTCTATTTGGCTTCAATCAGGTCAATTCAGCTCGATTCAGCATAATTAGGCTTGATTCAACCTTATTCAGCTCCGTTCGGCTCTATTCAACTCTTCTACTTTATTCATCTCTATTTGGCTCCATTCGACTCCATTCCACACCATTCTACTCTGTTCGACTCCATTCTACACTATTCTATTGTATCCTATTCTGTTCTACCCTACCCTACTCTAATCTATTCTAAACGACTCGCTTCAATGTGATTTGTCTCGTTTCCTCTCCATTCGACTCGATTCAGCTCGAATTGGATCTATTCATCTCTATTCTGCACTACTCGGCTCTGACTATTCTTCTCTACTCAACTCTACTCCATTCTACTCTTTGTATTCTCTTCTCTTCTACTCTATGCTACTCTATTCTATTCTTCTGTGCACTACCCTACCAAATCCCAGCCTAACCTACACTATTCTAATGGGTTCAATTTAATTTGATTCCATTCAATTTCGACCTGATTTGACACAATTCGACGGGATTTGGTGAGATTCGACGGGTTTTGGTGGGATTTGATGGAATTCGACAAGATTCGATGCAATAGGATGTGATTAGGTGAGACTTGGCTCGATTTATTTCTGTTCATTTTGTTTGTCTCTATTTGGCTCGTTCCAGCTCCCTTCGGCTACGTTCAGCTCGAATGTGGTCAATTCGACTCGATTCGGCTCGATTCGGGTCTATTTGGCTCTATGCAACTCTTTTCTAATCTATTCATCTCTGTTCGACTCCATTAGACTCCATTCCACACCATTCTACTCCATTCTACACTAGTCTATTCTACAGAACCCTACTCCACCCTTCCCTATCCTAATCTGTTCTTTTCTACTGTTGTATTCTATTCTCGCTTTCTATTTCCTCTATTCCATCCTATGCTACTCTACCATACCCTACACTAAACTAACCTACCCTGGCCAATGCTGTTCTAGTCTATTTTCTCTGTTCCAGCGTATACTACCCTACCCTACGTGACCCCACCACACCATACCCTACTACTTAGGGGTACTCAATAAGGACACTAATTAAGGGTACTAGTTGGGGCAAGGGTACTACTTAAGGCAAGGTTGGTAGTTTGGGCTACTAGTTAAGGCTAGGGTACTAGTTAAGGTTACTAGTAAAATCAATTGTACTAGTTAAGACATCTAGTTAAGGCAAGGCTATTAGTTAAGGTAAGAGGACTAGTTATGGCTACTAGTTAAGGCAAGGGCAGTAGTCAAGGCTACTAATTAAGGCAAGGGTACTAATTAAGGAAGGGTACTAGTTAAGACTGCTAGTTAAGGTAAGGTTACTAGTTGAGGCCAGGTTACTAGTTGAGAATATTAGTTAAGGGAAGGCTATTAGCTAAAGGTACTAGTAAGGCAAGGGTACTAGTTAAGACTACTAGCGAAGGCAAGAGTACTAGTTAATACAAGGGTACTAATTAAGGCTACTAGTTAAGCAACAGTAGTAGTACAGATTACTAACTTAGGGTACTTGTCAAGCCAAGGGTAGTATTCAAGGCTAGTAATCTAGGCTACTGGTCTTTGCCACTAGTCTAGCTGACTAGTCCAGCTTACTAGTCTATGCTACTTCTCTAGCCTTCTCTTGCTGACTCTACTGTAGTCTACTTTCATCTACTCTTGCCTACCCTATCATAAACTACCCTACCCTAAGCTCTATTGTAATATATTCGATTCAATTTGATTCAAAGTATTTCAATGACATTGGACACAATTATGCTTGAATCAGCCCTATTCGGCTCGATTCAACTCTTTTCTACTCTATTTGTCTCTATTCGACTGCATTTGACTCCATTCTACCCTATTCTATTCTACCGTACCCTACACTACTCTAATCTATTCTAATGGATTCGATTCGACGAAATTCGAAGCAATTCGACACGATTCGTCTCGTTTTGTTTCCATTTGGCTCGATTCGGCTAGAATTGGCTCTATTCAGCTATATCCTGCACTATTTAACCCTATTCAACTCTATTTGACTCAACTCTGCTCTACTCTTCTCTGCTCTACCTTACTGTACTATATTCTATACTTTCTATTCTGTCCTGTTCTATTCTATTCTACCCTCCTCTCCCGTCCTCTCACCTATTTGATTCGATTTCATTCTACGCATTTCCACGCGATTCGAGGCGATTAGGCTTGAGTCAGCTCGATTTGCTTTGAATCGGCTCGATTTGGCTCCATTTCACTCCATTCGGCTCGATTTGGCTCTAATTGGGTCGATTCTGCTGGATTCTGCTCGATTAGGCCTTCTTTGGCCCTATTCGGCCCTATTCTGCTCTATTCGACTCTTTTCTACTCTATTCATCTCTATCCGTCTCTATTCTACTCCATTCTATTCCATTCCACACCATTCTACACTATTCTCTATTCTATTCTACCCTTTCCTACTCTATTCTAATTGATTTTATTTGACCTGATTCAACACAATTCGTCTCGTTTTGTCTCCATTCGGCTCAATTCGGCTCTGTTCTGCACTATTTGACTCTATCCTTCTCTACTCTATTCTATCCTGTTGTATTCTTTCTATTCTGTTCCGTTCTGTTCTCTCCTATTCTGTTGTACTCTATTCTATTCTACCCTACCCAACCCTACTGCACCCCACCCAAACCTACCCTAGTCTAATCTATTTGATTCAATTCAATTCAGTTCGACGCGATTTGACAGGATTTGACGGGATTCGACGAGTTCCGAAGGCATTCGACGGGATTCGAAGAGATTTGACCAGATTCTATGCTTGATTCAGCTCGATTAGGTGCGTTTTGGCACTATAGGGCTCTTTTCGGCTGTATTCAGGTCTATTCGTCTCTATTCGGCCTATTCGGCTCTATTCGACCCTACTCTTTTCCACTCTATTCTATTCCTTCTATTCTGTTCTAATCTCTTCTATTCTACTCTATCCTCGTCTACCCGTCTCTAATCTATATGTTTCGATTGGATTTGATGCATTTAACACGATTCGATGCGATTAAGCTTGAATCGGCTCGAATCGGATCGACTTGGCTCTATTTGGCTCAATTAGGCTCCATTCAGCTCGTTTTGGCTTGAATCGCTTCGATTCTGCTTGATTCGGCCTTATTCGGTCCTATTCTGCTCTATTTGACTCTTTGCTACTCTATTCACCTCTATTTGACTCCATTCTATTCATTTTACACCATTCTACACTATTCTACTCTATTCTGCTCTACCTTACCCTACACGACTCTAATTTAATCAATTTGACATGATCCCTCTCATTTCATCTCGATTCAGCTCTATTCAGCTGTATTCGACTCTATTATACTCTAGTCTACTCTTCTCTATTCTGTTGTTTCTATTATGTTCTGTTCTATTCTACTCCATTCTACCCTACCCTATAATAGCTACCCAACTCTAATCTATTCAAATCCATTTGATTGGATTTGATTCAACCCATTTTGACGCGATTCGGCTCGATTTGGCTCTATTGGAATCTATTCTATTCTACTCTATTCCCCACTGCTCTACTCTAGCCTACTCTTTCCTGTATTCGTTCTGTATTGTTCTGTTCTACTCTATTCTGTTTTATTCTATTCTACTTGACCCTATTCTACCCTACCCTACCATACCCGAAACTCCCCTGCTCTAATCTATTTGATTCAATTCCACGAATTTTGACCCGATTCAGGTCGAATCGGTTCGATTCGTGTCCATTTGGCTCCATTTGGCTCGAATGGTGTCGATTCAGCTTGATTAGGCTCGATTCAGCTCCATTAGCCTCGATTCACTGGATTCGGCTCGATTTGGCTCAATTGAGCTCAATTCGGCCCTCTTCGGCACTATTCGACTCTATTCGGCTCCATTTGATTCCATTGCACAGTATTCTACTCCATTCTACACTATTTTACTCTACCCTACTCTAATTTGCTGTAATTGATTCGATGGGATTCTACACAATTTGTCTCGTTTCATCTCCATTTGGCTTGATTCAACTCTTTTTGACTCTGTTCTATTCTACTGTACGCTATTCTGTTCTGCTCTACCCTTTTCTACTCTATTCTATTGTATTCTTTCTATTCTCTTCTACTGTGTTCAATTCTATTCTACTCTATTCTATCCTACCCTACTCCAATCCATTCTACTGGATTCGATTCCACGCATTTCAATGGGATCCAGCTCAAAATGGCTCCATTGCACTCCATTCATCCCCCTTCAGCTCAAATCGGTTCGATTCAGCTCTAATCAGCTCCATTCCACTCTAGTCGGCTCTATTCGGCTCTAATACACTCTATTCAGCTCTTTTTGGCTGTATTAGACTCTTCAACTCTATTATCTCTTTTTGACTGGATTCAACTCCACTCAAGTCCGTTCTACACCATTCTACTCCATCCTACTCTATTCTTCTCTATTCTATTGTATTGTACTCTACCCTACTCTAGTCTATTCTAATCGATTGGATTTGATTTGACTTGAATCAATGGGATTCAATGCAATTCTATGGGATTTGATGCAATATGGCAGGATTCCACGGGATTCAGAGTGATTCGTCTGGATTTCTATTGCTTTGGCTGATTTTGGCTCTATTTGGCTGTATTTGGCAATACTTGAGTCTATTGTACTCTACTCTTCTATACTCTACTCAACCTTGTTCTGTTCTTTCAGTTCTGTTCAGTTCTATGCTGTTCTGTTCTACTGCATTCTATTCTACCCTAACCTACCTTAACTTACCCTACTGTAATCTGTTCAATTCTACTGGACACACTTGAACGCGATTCGACCTGATTCCGGCCATAACAGCTCGATTCAGCTCCTTTCTGCTCCATTAGACTCAATTCGGCTCTACTCAGCTCTTTTCCGCTCTATTCGGCAGTATTCAACTCTATTTGACTGTAGTCTACTCTACTTTGTTCTTTCTATTCTGTTCTATTCTACTCTATTCTATTCTACCTTACCCTACCCTAAACTAGTTTGCCCTACACTAATCTATTTGGTTCGATTCGACACATTTCAACGCAATTCGAAATGATTCTTCAGCGTTCACCTCGAATTTGATCGATTTGGCTGTACTCAGCTCTGTTCGGCTCTTTTCAGCTCTATTCAACTCTATTTGACTCTATTCTACTGTACTCGACTCTACTTAATTCTATTCTATTCTTTCTGTTGTGTTCTGTTGTATTCTAACCTCTCCTACCCTACCCTCATCTACTCTAATCTATTCGATTCGATTCAATACGTTTTGAAGCGATTCCATGTGATTAGGCTTCAATCAGCTTGATTTAGCTCTATTTGGCTTGAATCAGGTCAATTCGGCTCGATTCTGCTCGATTCAGCATAATTAGACTCGATCCAACCTTATTCGGCCCTGTTCGGCTCTATTCAACTCTTTTCTACTTTATTCTTCTCTATTTGGCTCCATTTGACTCCATTCCATACCACTCTACTCTGTTCTACTCCATTCTACACTATTCTACTCTATCCTTTTCTGTTTTACCCTACCGTAGTCTAATATATTCTAATCGATTCAATGCATCGCGATTTGTCTCGTTTCCACTCCATTAGCCTTGATTCAGCTCAAATTGGATCTATTCACCTATATTCTGCACTACTTGACTCTGACTATTCTACTGTATTCAACTTTACTCTATTCTACTCTGTATTCTCTTCTGTTCTACCCTATGCTCCTCTATTCTATTCTTCTGTGCACTACGCTACCGAATCCCAGCCTAACCTAACCTACACTACTCTAATCTGTTCAATTTAATTCAATTCTATTTAATTCGACCCAATTTGACACAATTCGATAGGATTTGGTGAGATTCTATGAGATTCAACGGGTTTTGGTGGGATTTGATGGAATTCGTCGAGATTCGATGCAATAGGATGCAATTAAGTGCGATTTGGCTCGATTTAACTCGGCTCATTTTGTTTGTCTCTATTTGGCTCGTTTCAGCTCCAGTAGGCTACATTCAGCTCGAATCTGGTTGATTCGACTTGATTCGGCTCGGTTTGTCTCCATTCGGCTCGATTCAGCTTGATTCTGCCCTATTTGGCCCTATTCTGTGCTATTTGGCTCTATTCAACTCTTTTCTACTCTATTCATATCTGTTTGACTTCATTAGACTCCATTCCACACCATTCTACTCCATTCTACACTATTCTATTCTACAGAACCCTACCCCATCCTACCCTATCCTAATCTAGTCTGTTCTTTTCTATTCTGTTGTATTCTATTCTCCTTTTTTATTTTCTCTATTCCATCCTATGCTACTCTACCATACCCTACACTAAACTAACCTACCCTGACCTATGCTATTCTACTCTATTTTATTCTATTTTCTCTGTTCCACCATATGCTACCCTACACTACGCTACCCCACCGTACCATACTCTACTCCTTAAAAAAAAAAAAAACTTAGGGGTACTCAATAAAGGTACTAATTAAGGGTACTCAATAAAGGTACTAATTAAGGGTACTCGTTTGGGCTAGGGTACTACTTAAGGCAGGGGTACTAGTTCAGACTACTAGTTAAGGCAGGGTACTAGTTAAGGCTACTAGTTAAGGCAAGATTACTAGTTAAGGCTACTATTTAAGGCAATGGTACTAGTTAAGGCCAGGGTGCTGGTTAAGGCTACCAGTTAAGGCAAGGCTACTAGTTAAGGCTACGAGTTAAGGGTACTAGTTAAGGTGAGGGTACTAGTTAAAAGTACTAGTAAGGCAAGAGTACTAGTTCAGAATACTAATTTAGGGTACTTGTCAAGGCAAGGGTTGTATTCAAGGCTAGTTGTCTAGGCTACTGTTCTATGCCACTAGTCTAGCTGACTAATCCATCTTACTAGTCTAGGCTACTACTCTAGCCTTCTCTGGGCTACTCTACTGTAGTCTACTTTCGTCTACCCTTGTCTAGCCTATGTTAAACTATCCTACCCTAACCTCTTCTGATCTATTCGATTTGATTCGATTCAAAGCATTTCAATGCGATTGGACGCGATTATGCTTCAATCAGCCCTATTAGGCTCGACTCGACTGTTTTCTACTCTGTCTCTATTCGACTCCATTTGACTCCATTCTACTCCATTCTGTTCTACCCTACCCTACTCTAATGGATTCGATTCGACGTGATTTCAAGCAATTCGACGCGATTCATCTCGTTTTGTTTCCATTGGGCTCGATTTGGCTAGAATTGGCTCTATTCTGATATATCCTGCACTATTTGACTCTATTTCAGCTCAATCCCACTCTACTCTCCTCTGCTCTACCTACTGTACTATATTCTATCCCTTCTATTCTGTCCTGTTCTATTCTAGTCTACCCTCCCCACCCCTTCTCTAATCTATTTGATTCGATTCAATTCGATGCATTTCCACGCGATTCGACGCGATTAGGCTTAAATCAACTCGATTCGGTTCGATTTGGCTCCATTTCACTCCATTCGGCTGTAGTTCGGTTGAATTGCATCAATTCTGCTGGATTCTCCTCGATTAGGCCTTCCTTGGCCCTATTCAGCCCTATTCTGCTCTGTTCAACTCTTTTCTACTCTATTCATCTCTATCCGTCTTTATTCGACTCCATTCTATTCCATTCCACACCATTCTACACTATTCGCCTCTATTCTATTCTACCCTTCCCTACCCTAATCTATTCTAATTGATTCGATTTGATTTCACCCGATTCGAAGTGATTCAACGTGATTCGTCTTGGTTTGTCTCCATCGGCTCTGTTCTGCACTATTTGAATCTATTCTATTCTGTTGTATTCTTTCTATTCTGTTCTGTTCTCTCCTATTCTGTTCTACTCTATTCTATTCTACCCTACCCAACCCTATTGCACCCCACCCAAACCTACCCTACTTTAATCCATTTGATTCAATACGATTCAGTTTGTGGTGATTTGACAGTATTCAATGAGATCCAAAGGTATTTGACGAGATTTGAAGAGATTCCATGCAATTCGACGTGATTCAGTAGAATTCTATAAGATTTGATGCAATTCGAAGTTATTCAATGTGATATGACGCTATTCAGTGACGGTGCGATTCTGCTTGATTCAGCTCGATTAGGTGAGTTTCAGCACTGTACGGCTATTTTCGGCTCTATTCAGCTCCATTCAACTCTATTTGTCTCTATTCAGCCTATTTGGCTCTATTCGACTCTATTCGACCCCACTCTTTTCCACTCTATTCCTTCTATTCTGTTCTAACCTCTTCTTCTCTACTCTATTCTATTCTACCCTACCCTTCTCTAATTTTATGTTTCGATTGAATTTGATGTATTTAACGTGATTCGATGCAATTAAGCTTGAATCGGCTCGATTCGGATCAATTTGGCTCAGTTAGGCTCCATTCGGCTCGTTCTGGCTTGATTGCTTCAATTCTGCTCGATTCGGCCTTATTTGGCCCTATTCTGCTCTATTCGACTCTTTTCTACTCTATTCGTCTCTATTTGACTCCATTCTATTCATTCCACACCATTCCAGTCTACACTCTTCTGCTCTACCCTACCCTACACTACTCTAATTTACTCTAATCGATTAGACGCAATTCCTCCCATTTCGTCTCCATTTGGCTCTATTCAGCTCTATTATACTCCAGTCTACTCTATTGTACTCTTCTCTATGCTATTGTATTGTTTCTATTCTGTTCTGTTCTCTTCTACTCTATTCTACCCTACCCTATGCTACCCAACTCTAATCTATTCTAACTCATTTAATTGGATTTGATTCAACTCATTTTGACACACTTCGGCTTCATTTGGCTCTGTTCGAATCTATTCTACTCTACTCTATTCCCCTCTACTCTACCCTAGCCTACTCTTTTCTGTATTTGATCTGTATTGTTCTGTTCTCTTCTATTCCATGCTATTCTATTCTACTCTATTCTACCCTACCCTACCCTACCTGAACCTCCCCTACTCTAATCTATTCAATTCGATTGGACGAATTTTGACGCGATTCGGGTAGAATCAGTTCCATTCGTGTCCATTCGGCTTCATTTGGCTCGAATAGTGTTGATTCAGCTTGATTAGGCTCGATTCGGCTCCATTAGTCTTGATTCACTGGATTCAGCTCGATTTGGCTCAATTCAGCTCGATTCGGCCCTCTTCGGCCCTATTTGACTCTCTTCGGCTCTTTTCTACTCTATTTGACTCCATTCGATTCCATTGCACACCATTGTACTCCATTCTACACTATTCTAATCTACCCTACTCAAATTTACTGTAATTGATTTGATGGGATTTGACGCAATTTGTCTCGTTTTGTCTCCATTTTGGCTCAATTCAACTCTATTCGACTCTGTTCTACTCTAGTCTACACTATTCTGCTCTGCTCTACCCTTTTGTACTCTATTCTTTCTATTCTCTTGTGCTGTGTTCAATTCTATTCTACGCTATCGTATCCTACCCTACTCTAATCTATTCTACTGGATTTGATTCCTCACATTTCAATGCGATTCGGCTCAAATCGGCTCCATTGCACTCCATTCATTCCCCTTTGGCTCAGATCAATTCGATTCAGCCTCTATCAGCTACATTCAGCTCTAGTCGGTTCTATTCGGCTCTAATAGGCTCTGTTCAGCTCTGTTCAGTTCTATTAGACTCTAGTCAACTCTATTATCTGTTTTGACTCCATTCGACTCCATTCAACTCCATTCTACACCATTCTACTCCATCCTACTCTATTCTTCTCTATTGTATTGTATTGTACTCTAGTCTATTCTAATTTATTGGATTTGATTTGACTTGCAACGATGGGATTCAATGCAATTCGACATGATTTGGCACGATTCCACGGTATTCAGAGCCATTCGTCTTGATTTCTATCACTTCAGCTCTTTTTGGCTCTATTTGGCAATATTCAACTCTATTCTACTCTACTCTATTCTATTCTTTCAGTTCTGTTTTGTTCTATCCTGTTCTGTTCTACTGCATTCTATCCTACCCTACCCTAACTGACCCTACTGTAATCTGTTCGATTCTATTGGACACGCTTGAACACGATCCGAACTGATTCGGGTCGTATCGGCTCAACTCAGCTCCTTTCTGCTCCATTAGACTCGATTCTGTTCTACTCGGCCCTTTTCCACTCTATTCAGCTCTTTTGAGCAGTATTTGATTCTAGTCTACTCTACTCTTTCTGTTCTATTCTACTCTATTCTATTCTACCCTACCCTACCCTAACCTTACCTGCCCTACACTAATCTATTTGATTCAATTCGACACAATTCAACTCGATTCAACATGATTCACCTCAAATTTGGTCAATTCGGCTGTATTCAGCTGTTTGGCTCTATTCAACTCGATTTGACTCTGTTCTACTGTACTCGACTCTACTTAATTCTATTCTATTCTTTCTATTGTGTTCTGTTCTGTTGTGTTCTAGTCTAACCTCTCCTACCCTACCCTCCTCTACTCTAATCTATTTGATTCGATTCAATGCATTTTGACGCGATTCCATGTGATTAGGCTTGAATCGGTTTGACTTAGCTCTATTTGGCTTGAATCGTGTCAATTCAGCTCTATTCTGCTCCATTCAGCATAATTAGGCTTGATCCAAACTTATTCGGCCCTGTTCGGCTCTATTCAACTCTTTTCTACTTTATTCGTCTCTGTTTGGCTCCATTCCACTCTGTTCGACTCCATTCTACACTATTCTATTATGTTCTACCCTACCCTACTCTAATTTATTCAATCGTATTCTTCTGTGCCCTACCCCACCGAATCCCAGCAAAACCTTCACTACTCTAATCTGTTCAATTTAATTTGATTCCATTCAATTCGACCCGATTTGACACAACTCGATGGGATTCGGTAAGAAAAACACAAGATCCGACAGGTTTCGGTGGGATTTGATGGAATTCGACGTGATTCAATCCAATAGGATGCGATTAGGTGCGATTTGGCTCGATTTAGCTCGGCTCATTTTGTTTGTCTCTATTTGGCTCGTTTCAGCTCCATTCAGCTAGAATCTGGTCGATTTGACTCGATTTGGCTCGATTCGGCTCTATTCAGCTCGATTCAGCCCTATTTGGCCCTAACCGGCACTATTCGCCTCTGTTCAACTCTTCTAATCTATTCATCTCTGTTCGACTCCATTAGACTTCATTCCACACCATTCTACTCCATTCTATTCTATAGAACCCAACCCCACCCTACCCTATCCTAATCTAGTCTGTTCTTTTCTATTCTGTTGTATTCTATTCTCATTTTCTGTTTTCTCAATTCCATCCTATGCTACTCTACCATACCTCACACTAAACTAACCTACCCTGACCTATGCTGTTCTATTCTATATTCTCTGTTCTACCGTATGCTACCCTACCCTATGCTACCCCACTATACCGTACCCTACTACTTAGGGGTACTCAATAAGGGTACCAATTAAGGTTACTAGTTCAAGTAAGGGTACTACTTAAGGCAAGAGTATTAATTCATGTTACTAGTTCAGGCCAGGGTACTAGATAAGGGTACTAGTTAAGGCAAGGAAACTAGTTAAGGCTACTAGTTAAGGCAAGGGTAGTAGTTGAGACTACTAGTTAATGCAAGGGTACTAGATAAGACCAGGGTACTAGTTAAGGATACTAGGTAAGGCAAGGTAATAATTAAGTGCACTAGTAAGGCAAGGTCACTTGTTAAGACTACTAGTTAAGGCAAGGGTACTAGTTAAGTGTGCTAGTAACTCAAGGGTACTACTTAAGACTACTAGTTAAGGCAAGGGTACTAATTAAGTCTACTAGTTAAGGCAAGATACTAGCTCAGGGTACTAGTCAAGGCAAGGGTACTAGTTAAAGCAAGGGTACTAGCTAAGACTACTAGTTAAGGAAAGGGTTCTAGTTCAGATTACTAATTTAAGGTACTTGTCAAGGTTAGCTGTCTAGGCTACTGATCCATGCCACTGGTCTAGCTGACTAGTCCAGCTTACTAGTCTAGGCTACTACTCTAGCCTTCTCTTGTCTACTCTAGTCTAGTTTCGTCTACTCTAGTCTACCCTATCATAAACTACCCTACCCTAACCTGTTGTAATCTATTCGCTTTGATTCTATTCAAAGCATTTCGATGCAATTGGACGCGATTATGCTTGAATCGGCTCGATTCGGCTCGATTCGGCACCATCAGCTCGATTCAGCTTGATTTGGATCGAATATCTTCGATTCAGCTTGTTTCGACTCGATTCGGCTCAATTCAGCCTTATTAGGCCCTATTGGCTCGATTCGACTCTTTTCTACTCTATTTTTCTCTATTCAACTCCATTTGACTCCATTCTACTGCATTTTACTCTATTCTGTTCTACCCTACCCAACTCTAATCGATGCTAATGGATTTGATTCGACGCGATTCAAAGCAATTTGACTCGATTCGTCTTGTTTCGTTTCCATTTGGCTCTATTTGGCTAGAATTGGCTCTATTCAGCTATATCCTGCACTGTTTGACTCTATTCGACTCATTTCTACTTTACCGCTCTCTGCTCTACCCTACTGTACTATATTCTATTCCTTCTATTCTGTCCTGTTCTATTCTAGTCTACCCTCCCAGCCCAACCCCTACCCTTCTCTAATCTATTTGATTCGATTCGATTCGACGCATTTCCACGCGATTCGACGCGATTAGGCTTGAATCAGCTCGATTCGCTTCGAATCAGCTCGATTTGGCTCCATTTCACTCCATTCGGCTCGATTTGGCTCGAATTGCATCGATTCTGCTGGGTTAGGCCTTCTTTGGCCCTATTCGGCCCTATTCTGCTCTATTTGACTCTTTTCTACTCTATTCATCTCTATCCGTCTCTTTTCGACTCCATTCTATTCCTTTCCACACCATTCTACACTATTCTCCTCTATTTTATTCTACCCTTCCCTACCCTAATCTATTCTAATTGATTCGATTGGATTTGACCTGATTCGAAGTAATTCAAAGCAATTCGTCTCATTTTGTCTCCATTCGCCTATGTTCTGCACTATTTAACTCTATTCTACTCTACACTATTCTGTTGTATTCTTTCTATTCTGTTCTGTTCTCTCCTATTCTGTTGTACTCTATTCTATTCTACCTTACCCAACCCTACTGCACCCCGCCCAAGCCTACCCTACTTTAACCTATTTGATTCAATTCGATTCAGTTCAACGAGATTTGACAGGATTCGACGAGGTCTGAAGGCATTCGAAGGGATTCAAAGAGATTTGACGAGATTCCATGTGATTCGACGTGATTTAGCAGAATTCTATGAGATTTGATGTAATTTGAACTTATTCGACGTGATATGATGCAATTCGCCATGATTCGACGACGTTCAACACATTTTGACGCGATACGAAGCGATTCGACCTGGTTTGATGCAAAACAAGGTGATTCGGTGCGATTCAACATGATTCGACTCTATTTGGTGATGGTCAGTGAGAGTCTCCTTGATTCAGCTTGATTAGGTGCGATTTTTCGACTGTACGCTGCTCCATTCAGCTCTATTCATCTCTATTTTCTCTATTCTGCTCTATTCGACTCTATTTGACCCTACTTTTTTCCACTCTATTCTGTTCTAATCTCTTCTATTCTACTCTACTCAATTCTACCCTCCTCTAATCTATACGTTTGGATTGGATTTGACACATTTAATGCGATTCGATGTGATTAAGCTTGAGTCGGCTCGATTCTGATCAATTTGACTCTATTCGGTTCAATTAGGCTCCATTTGGCTCGTTTTGGCTTGAATCACTTCAGTTCTACTCGATTCCACCTTATTCGGCCCTGTTCTGCTCTATTCAACTCTTTTCTACCCTTTTCATCTCTATTTGACTCCATTCTATTCATTCCACACCATTCTATTCTACTCTCTTCTGCTCTACCCTACCCTACACCACTCTAATTTACTCTAATCGATTTGACGCGATTCCTCTCATTTCGTCTCCATTCGGCTCTCATTTCGTCTCCATTCGGCTCTATTCAGCTCTATTTGACTCTATTATACTCCAGTCTACTCTATTGTACTCTAGTCTACTCTTCTCTATGCTATTGTATTTTTTCTATTCTGTTCTGTTCTATTCTACCCTACCCTATGCTACCCAACTCTAATCAATTCTAATCCACTTGATAGGATTTGATTGAACCCATTTCGACGCGATTTGGCTCGATTTTGCTCTATTTGACTCTGTTCGAATCTATTCTACTCTATTCTCCTCCACTCTACTCTAGCTTATGCTTTTCTGTATTCTTTCTGTATTGTTCTTTACTATTCTATTCTGTTCTACGCTATTCTACTCTACTCTATTCTACCCTACCATACCTGAACCTCCACTACTCTAATCTATTCAATTCAATTCAACGAATTTTGGTTCGATTCAGGTCGAATCGGTACGATTCGTGTCCATTCGACTCCATTTGCCTTGAATAGTGTCAATTCGGTTCCTTAGGCTCGATTCGGCTCCATTAAGCTCAATTCACTGGATTCGGCTCGATTTGGTTCAATTCAGCTAGATTTGGTCCTCCTCGGGCTTTTAGGCACTCTTCGGCTCTATTCTACTCTTTTCTACTCTATTTGACTCCATTCGATTCCATTGCACACCATTCTACTCAATTCTACACTATTCTACTCTACCCTACTCTAATTTACTGTAATTGATTCAATGGGATTCGACGCGATTTGTCTCGTTTCGTCTCCATTTGGCTCGATTCAACTCTGTTCTACTCTATTCTACTCTACACTATTCTGCTCTGCTCTACCATTTTCTACTCTATTCTATTGTATTCTTTCTATTCTCGTCTACTGTGATCAATTCTATTCTACTCTATTCTATCCTACCCTACTCTAAGCTATTCTGTTGGATTCCATTCCATGCATTTCGATGCGATTTAGTTCATATCAGCTCCATTGCACTCCATTCACTCCCCTTTGGCTCAAAAAGTTTCGATTCATCTCTAATCGGCTCCATTCGACTCTAGTCAGTTCTATTCGGCTCTAATAGGCTCTATTCAGTTCTATTAGACTCTACTCAACTCTATTATCTCTTTTCGACTCCATTCAACTCCATTCTACTCCATGCTATTCTACTGTTCCCTATTGTATTGTATTGTACTCTACCCTATTCTAGTCTATTCCAATCGATTGGATTTGATCTGAGTTGCATCGATGGGATTCGACGCGATAGGGCACGATTCCACGGTACTCGGTGCCATTCGTCTTGATTTCTATCGCTTCAGCTCTTTTTGGCTCTATTTGGCTGTATTTGTCTCTATTCGGCAATATTCGACTCTATTCTACTCTACTCGTCTATACTCTACTTGACCGTGTGCTATTCTTTCGGTTCTGTTCTGTTCTGTTCTATCCTGTTCTCTTCTACTGCATTCTATTCTACCCTACCCCTACCCTAACTTACTCTAGTCTGTTCGATTCTATTGGACACACTTGAACACGATTTGGCCTGATTCAGGTCATATCGGCTCGATTCAGCTCCTTCCCACTCCATTAGCCTCGATTCGGTTCTACTCAGCTCTTTTCCTCTCTATTCGGCTCTTTTCGGCAGTATTTGACTCTATTTCACTCTAGTATACTTTATTCTTTCTGTTCTGTTCTAGTCTACTCTATTCTATTCTACCCTACCCTACCCTAACCTTACCTGCCCTACACTAATCTATTTGATTCTATTCGACACATTTCCTCGCGATTCGACATGATTCGTCTCGATTCACCTCGAATTTGGTCAATTCGGCTGTATTCAGCTCTTTTCAGCTCTATTCAACTCGATTTGAGTCTAATCTATTGTACTCGACTCTACTTAATTCTATTCTTTCTATTGTGTTCTGTTCTATTCTAACCTCTCCTACCCTACCCTCCTCTACTCTATTCGATTCGATTCAATGCATTTCGACACGATTCCATGTGATTAGGCTTGAATCGGCTTGATTTAGCTCTATTTGGCTTGAATCGGGTCAATTCGGCTCGATTCTGCTCCATTCAGCGTAATTAGGCTCGATCGAACCTTATTCAACCCTCTTTGGCTCTATTCAACTCTTTTCTACTTTATTCGTTTCTATTTGGCTCCATTCAACTCCATTTCACACCATTCTACTCTGTTCGACTCCATTCTACACTATTCTATTGTATCCTATTCTGTTCTACCCTACCCTAATCTGTTCTAATTGATTCGATTCATTGTGATTTGTCCCGTTTCCTCTCCATTCAACTCGATTCAGCTCAAATTGCATCTATTCATCTATATTCTGCACTACTCGACTCTGACTATTCTACTCTACTCAACTCTACTCCATTCTACTCCTTGTATTCTCTTCTCTTCTACTCTATTCTATTCTTCTGTGCCTTACCCTACCGAATCCCAGCCTAACCTACACTATTCTAATGGGTTCAATTTAATTCGATTCCATTCAATTCTACCTGATTTGACACAGTTCGACGGGATTCGGTGAGATTCCACGAGATTCGACGGGTTTTGGTAGAATTTGATGGAATTCGAAGAGATTTGATGCAGTAGGATGCGATTAGGTGTGATTTGGCTTGATTTAGCTCAGCTCATTTTGTTTGTCTCTATTTGGCTCGTTTCAGCTCCATTCAGCTCGAATGGGGTCGAATCGACTTGATTCGGCCCAATTCGTCTCCATTCGACTTGATTTGGCCCTATTTGGCCCTATTCGGCGCTATTCAGCTCTATTCAACTCTTTTCTACTCTATTCATCTCTGTTCGACTCCATTAGACTCCATTCCACACCACTCTACACTATTCTATTCTACAGAACCCTACCCAACCCTACCCTGTCATATTGAGTCTGTTCTTTTCTATTCTGTTGTATTCTATTCTCGTTTTCTATTTTCTCTATTCCACCCTATGCTACTCTACCTTTTCTATTCTGTTGTATTCTATTCTCGTTTTCTATTTTCTCTATTCCACCCTATGCTACTCTACCATACCCTACATCAAATTAACCTCCCCTGACCTATACCATTCTATTCTATTTTATTCTTTTTTGTCTGTTCCACCGTATGCTGCCCTACACTATGCTACCTCACCGTATCATACCCTACTATTTAGGGGTACTAAATAAGGGTACTAATTAAGGGTACTAGTTCGGCCAAGGGTACAACTTAAGGCAAGGGTACTAGTTCAGGGTACTAGTTCGGCCAAGGGTACAACTTAAGGCAAGGGTACTAGTTCAGGCTACTAGTTAAGGTCAGGGTACTAGTTAAGGCAAAATTTCTAGTTGACTACTAGTTAAGACAAGGGTACTAGTTAAGGCAAGAGTACTAGTTAAGACTACTAGTTAAGGCGAGGCTATTAGTTAAGATTCAGCTTGATTTGGCTCAAATCACTTTAATTCAGCTCTTTTTGACTCGATTCAGCTCAGTTCAGCCTCAGTCAGCCCCATTCGGCTTGATTCGGCTCTTTTCTACTCTATATTTCTCTATTCGACTGCATTTGACTCCATTTTACTCCTTTCTACTCTATTCTGTTCTACCCTATCCTACTGTAATCGATGCTAATGGATTCGATTCGACGCGATTCGAAGCAATTCAATGCGATTCATCTCGTTTTGTTTCCATTAGGCTCAATTCAGCTAGAATTGGCTCTATTCAGCTATATCCTGCACTATTTGACTCTATTCGACTCAATTCTACTCTACTCTTCTCTGCTCTACCCTACTGTACTATATTCTATTTTTCTATTCTGTACTGTTCTATTCTATTCTACCCTCCCTGCCCCCCACCCTTCTCTAATCTATTTGATTCATTCGATGAGATGCATTTCCACGCGATTCGACGCGATTAGACTTGAATCAGCTCGATTCGCTTCAAATCGGCTCTATTTGGCTCCATTTCACTCCATTCGGCTATATTTGGCTCGAACTGCATCGATTCTGCTGGATTCTGCTCTATTAGGCCTTATTTGGCCCTATTCTGCCTATTCAACTCTTTCCTACTCTATTCATCTCTATCCGTTTCTATTCGACTGCATTCTATTCCATTCCACACTATTCTCCTCTATTCTATCCTACCCTTCCCTATCATAATCTATTCTAATTGATTCCATTTGATTTGGCCCGATTCGAAGCGATTCAATGTGATTCATCTCGTTTTGTCTCCATTCGGCTCAATTCGGCTATGTTCTGCACTATTTGACTCTATTCTACTCTACTGTATTCTATTCTGTTGTATTCTTTCTATTCTGTTCTGTTCTCTCCTTTTCTGTTGTACTCTATTCTATTCTACCCTATCCAACCCTACTGCACCTCACCCAAACCTACCCTACTTTCATCTATTTGACTCAATTCAATTCAGTTCAATGTGATTTGACAGAATTTGACGGGATTCCAAGAGATCCGAAGGCATTCGAAGGGATTCGAAGAGATTTGACCAGATTCTATGCAATTCGATATGATTCAGCAAAATTCTATGAGACTTGACGCAATTCAAAGTTATTTGACATGATACGATGCGATTCGCTGTGATTCAACAACATTCGATGCGATATGAAGCGATTCGGCCTGGTTTGACGCAAAACGATGTGATTCGATGGTATTCGGCGACGGTGCGATTCTGCTTGATTCAGCTCGATTAGTTGCGATTCAGCACTATGCGGCTCTTTTCAGCTGTATTCAGCTCTATTCGTCTCTATTCGGCCTATTTGGCTCTATTCGACTGTATTCGACCCTACTCTTTTCCACTCTATTCTATTCTAGTCCTTCTATTCTGTTCTAATCTCTTTTATTCTACTCTATTCTACCCTCCCCTCCCCTTCTCTAATCTATACATTCCTACTGGATTTGATGCTTTTAAAGCGATTCGACGCGATTAAGCTTGAATCGGCTCGATTTGGATCGGTTTGGCTCTATTCGGCTCAATTAGGCTCCATTCAGCTCGTTTTGGCTTGAATCGCTTCGATTCTGCTCGATTCGGCCTTATTTGGGCCTATTCTGCTCTATTCAACTCTTTTCTACTCTATTCGTCTCTACTTGACTCCATTCTACTCCATTCTATTCATTCCACACCATTGTATGCTATGCTACTCTATTCTGCTCTACCTTAACCTACACCACTCTAATTTACTCTAATCGATTCGACGCAATTCCTCTCATTTCGGCTCTATTATACTCTAGTCTACTCTATTGTACTGTAGTCTACTCTTCTCTATTCTATTGCATGATTTCTATTCTGTTCTATTTCTATTCTGCCTTGCCGTGCTGTGCTGTTCCCTGCCATGCCGTGCCCTGCCGTCCCGTCCCCTCCGCTCCCCTCCCCTGCTCTGCCCTGCCCTGATTTTCAGCGCGAATTGGCATGAATCAATGCAATTTTACCCAATTTGATGCCATTTGGCGCGATTCGACTTGATTCAACTAGATTCTATTCTATTTTTCTAATCTCTCTGTTCCACCCTTTGCTACCCTACCCTACCCTGCCCTAGTCTTTTCTTTTCTATTCTATTCTCTGTATTCCACCCTATGCTACCCCACCATATGCTACCCTAGCATGTGCTACACCTACCCTACCCTATCCTACCCTACCATACCCTACCCAATGAGTCAAGTCTACTAGTCAGGGCTAATTTCACTCAGCATAATGCTTTCCAGATTTGTCCATGTTATGAAATGTTTCACAGATTCATCACTGTTCATTATCAATGCATAATGTCCCATTGCATGACTATGCCATAATTTATTCATCCATTCATCTGTTGATGGGTACCTTAGTTGCTTCCATCTGTTTGCTATTGTAAACAGAGTTTCAGTGAACATGGGTATGCATATATCTGTTCGCGTAAAGGCTCTTATTTCTCTAGGATATATTCCAAGAAGTGGGATTGCTGGATCATATGGTATTTCTATTTCTAGCGTTTTTAAGGAAGTGCCAAATCAATTTCCAAAGTGGTTGTACCATTTTACTTTCCCACCAGAAGTGTATAAGTGTTCCAATATCTCCACAGCCTCTCCAACATTTACTGTTTTGTGTCTTTTGGATTAAACCACTATTGTTGGAGTGAGATGAAATCTCATTGTAGTTTTGATTTGCATTTCTCTAGTGACTAATGATCTTGAGCATTTTCTCATGTATCTGTTAGTTACCCTTCTTTAGTGAAGTTTCTGTTCATACCTTTTACCCATTTTTTAAATTAGGTTATTTGTCTTTTTGTAGTTGAGTTTCTGCAGTATCACGTAGATTTTAGAGATCAGGCACTGATCAGAAATTTCATAGCTAAAAACTTTTTCCCAGTCTGTAGGTAATCTTTTTACTCTTTTGATGACGTCTTTGAATGAGCATAGGTGTTTGATTTTTAGGAGCTCCCAGTTATCTAGTTTTTCATCTGCATTTTTAGTAATGTTTTGTATACTGTTTATGCCATGTATTAGGGGTCTTAACGTTGTCCTTTTTTTTCTTCCAGTGGGATGCAGACCCCAAATTCTCATAAGAAGACCAGATGTAACAGTCTGACTGAGACTAAAAGGACCCCAGTGGTCATGGCCCCCAGATCTTCTCTTGGCCCAGGACAGGAACCATTCCCAAAGCCAACTCTTCAGACAGGGATTGCACTGGACAATGGGATGGAGAGGGATGCTGGAGAGGAGTGAGCTTCTTGGATCTGGTGGACATCGGAGACTATGTTGGCATCTCCTGCCTGGAGGGGAGATGAGAGGGTGGAGAGGGTTAGAAGCTGGAGAAATAGACACAAAAAGAGAGAGTGGATGGAGGGAACACGCTGTCTCATTAGCAGGAGACAAATTGGCAGTAGGTAGCAAGGTGTATATAAGTTTTTGTATGAGAGACTGACTTGATTTGTAAACTTTCACTTAAAGAACAATAAAAATTAAAAAAAAAGATTGAAAAAAAGTCTGTGAGTCATCATCAAGATACTCCATTCATCTCACCCTTTCAGGAGCAAGGAAGAATGAAGAAAACTAAAAATACAAGGGAAAGATTAGTCCAAAGAACTAATGGACCACATCTACCATGGCCTCCACCAGACTTAGTGCAGTAAAACTACTTGGTGCCTGGCTACCACCACTGGCTGCTCTGATAGGGATCACAATAGAGAGTTTTGGACACTCCTGAAGAAAAATGTAGAAAAATATTCTAACTCACAAAAAATACCAGACTTACTGGCCTGGCAGATTGCAGAAACCCCGAGTGTATGGCCCCCAGGCACCCATTTAGCTCAGTAAAGAAGTCACTCCTGAGGTTCACCC
The DNA here is from genome assembly GCF_030014295.1 of Loxodonta africana. Taxonomy (NCBI): domain Eukaryota; kingdom Metazoa; phylum Chordata; class Mammalia; order Proboscidea; family Elephantidae; genus Loxodonta; species Loxodonta africana. The sequence continues at coordinate 138,981 of NW_026975250.1, read as the reverse complement.
TTCACCCAAAGATTAGACAGACCCACGAAACAAAATGAGACTAAAGGGGCACAACAGCCAAGGGGCAAGGACTGGAAGGCAGGAGGCTGCAGGAAAGGCAGCAATAGGGATGAGATGGGACAGTGTTGACATGTTGTGGTGTTGGTAACCAATGTCATAAAACAATATATGTATTAGCTGTTTAATGAGAAGCTAGATTGTTCTGTAAACCTTCATCTAAAGTACAATAAAAAACAAAGGTGGAAACAATCCAAGTGTCTATCAAAAGATATTGAATATGCAACATGTGACATAAAGATACGTGTGATATGTTGCAGCCATAAAGAGCGACGATGTTCTATTATTTGTAATAAATTGATGGACCTTGAATAGATTCTTCTGAGTGAAATAACTGAAATACCAAGAACAATTACTGCATGATCCCACTTATATGAAAATCTACAGTAAGCAAAATACACTGTAGATTAAAGGCTAGGACGGTTGGAGGCAAAAAAGCATGGGGAGTAATTGTTAAAAACAAAATAACAGCAACAAAATGAATACTCCTAACCAAATGAAAAGGAACCTACGAAATATTGTATTTAAACTAGGTGATATTTTACTATACAAAGGCAAGCCAACCACCATTCTGCCAACAAAAGAGCACAAAAAAACTATAAAACGGAGTCGTCATGTTGGAAATAACATACACAGCAGGCTGGTTAGGCTACAAGTAATCCATCTGTACTACAGAGAAGCAGTCACTGGATCATTCCAGAAAGAGGTGGCAGTATATTTTTGGGCAGTAGAATCCACTAAAAGGAAGGAGACTCAACATAAGGTGCAGCAATCCTTGGGTGGGTACAAGTGAGGTAGGAGGCCTGTGTGGAGTCAAGTGGGGTCCATAATGGTCACCTGATACCCTATGGTGTGTTTGTAGCTGCACATTAAAAAAATAATCATGGGGGAAAATAAAGAAGGTCAGGTCACCCTATCAGAAAAACAGAACGCTAACATGAGCTTCCCAGTGCCAGCAGCATCCTAATGGCTTCAGAAAAGAAAGGAGTCAGGAAAGTAAGAGTCATTTCTATTCACGGGTGGGCTTCCCCATGCTCTCTAGATCCACCCTCCCCACCCTCTCTCGGGGCCAGTGCTTCCCCCTGCCCTCCCTTGTCACTTATCTGACCCTAACCCTTGCTTTACTTCTTCCACTCCCACTGAACTGGCACCAAGCCTACCAGAGAAAGTGGAGATCAGCACCAAGAGATGAGACTCACTACAGAAAGTGAATACATTCTCTCCTTGGGGTACTAAGGCCTCCTGTGACAGAAGAGACAAGGGGTGTGGCTGGGAAGCCCTACTACAAGAGGGATCTGGCATATTCTTCCAGATTGTTCAAGGAACACACACCCAGTTCCTCATGTCCCTTACCTGTCAGTTCCCCTGAGCCACCAGAGTGAGGCCCAGCCCCACATACCTGCTCAGATTTCACTGAGACCTTCACCTGGATCTCAGGTCTCCCAGCACAGGAGCACATCAGAAGGTTCACACTGCCCACAGCCACGGTTGGAGAAATTCTGGCTGTGAAGGTCTGTATCTGGCTGTTTTTCAGCCAACTGAGGTCCCCTCAACTCAGGGTTCTTGGGGCCCTCTCTTCCCAGGCCCAGGTACTAACATTACATTTTCCTACCTCCTGGTTACTGGTGCTCTCTGACTCTAGAAAGGCTCCCCAGCTCTGAGGGGCAGCCTTTTGGTGGGACTCCCAAGCCAGGCTTGCCACAGGTGCACCTTTCTTACCAAAGTGACCTCTTTCATTTTTACAACTTTAAGGGGGTCTTTTGCAGCAGATCTGCCCAACACAACACGTCCTTTGATGTCCTGATTGCTGCTTCCTTGGTTACTGCATGTTGATTAAAGGGTCACGAAATCCTTGACAACTTCAAATATGCCTCTATTTCCTTTGTTAGTCCAGCGTGACAATTTTCATTTTCTTTATGTACAGGTGTGATTCACATTGAAGCTGTGATCTTTGAACTTCATCAGGTAGTTCTTAAAGTTTTCTTCATTTTCAGCATGCGAGTTTGTGTCGTCTTCATATCCCAGGTTGTAAATGACACTCCTGCAATCCTGATATCCCATTCTTCTTCATATACTCTGGCTTGTCAGATTATTTGTTAAACATAGAGATTGAAAAATTACGATGAAAGGATACAATATTGCTACACCTTTTTTCCAGGAACACATGGAAGGGCCTACATCTGCCAAATGCCCCACTCACAATCTCTGATAAAGTACCCCAATGATGTCTAAGTGTTCTTGCATTCTAATGACACACAGGCACATACACAGATACACACACACTGACAAGTGTTGTAAATATTTATCAATTCACTCTCCACTGGGAATGCTGCAAGCCTTGATTTGTAAAGGATGGCAATTTACCTGATACAAATAATCCCACCACGTGCCCATTTCAAGGTGCCAGCCTGATGTCATTTGTCCACAATTGGGCACATATATGTTCCATCTACTATCCCAAGTTAACAGGAACTGATTCCAGCATAACTGATCCACTTTCTTATGAGTATGTACACACTCCACCTGCACCATGAGAAGAACCCTTAACTCCCACCCCTAATATGTAAACCAAATATCGCTATATACTTTCAGAACACACAACTCACAACTCCTGAACAAACACATACAAATACTACCCATACCCTGAATATATATATATAAAAAAATACATACCACCTTTTACTGCCTAGAGTTTTACTGAAAATCTATGGTGGATATTCACAGCCATTCCTACAACTATATATGTGCTCTCCACACTTGCTGAACAGGCACATGTACAACCAAGAGTACCCATATATACTCAGTGACCACTGTACACACAGTCAAACTATCTATCACCACCAACGTCAAAATGCCACCCTAATACAGACCGACACAAAATTCCACATCTCTAAAACACATATAATACACAATTCCCAAAATGCATGCACAATTTATATAAACCCTCTCAGTTTCCAAATATACATACTTAACCTCCTACATCCTCCAGAATAAACACCCTAGAAAACCAATGAAACCAAATACAAACACAGCCACATACAATCTATATTATAAATATATATAAATACACCACACAAACACAGAAAATGCACATACAAACGGTACCACCAAATTCTGCAAGAATTAGACCAGAATAGGCAGAAAGAGGAACTCTGACTGCTTTCATACAGACAAAACCCACATACACTCACCCAAAACTCAACCATGGGTGTACGCCCCACACATTCAGAGATGCAGATAAAACTCTAAAACACCACCAATCCTAGCACTCTAGCTATTATACACACACAACCTACACCCCTACATGCCCAGGTGTGCACAAATACCAGACGCCACACATATGCACACACACAGACACAAATATCCCTAATTCCTCAAAGTACACATGACCCAAAACACTATAGCACATCTCTAGAACATAGCCTCACCTTCCCAACATCCACATATGCCCAAACACACATAGACATACCCTAACATTCTCCAAAGAAATACAGGTAGAATACTCCAAGAATAATTCACGCATCCACTCATGACTTACACACACCAGTATATACTCCCCACGCACAATGAAATAGCTCTTACACATCCTATAGAAATACACTGAAACCCCATTCCAGGTCCCATATCCCACGTTTCTCAAAATCTCACACATAACCATATCAACATGCCTCTAAAAAAAGCCTCTAGTATATGTAAATACAATTCCCCACTCTCTGTGCAAATACAGAACCCCATCTTTTCGTCATATACACCCATCCTCGTTTCCCAGAAAATACCATACTCCCTACTGAAAAATATTACACATAGCCCTAGAAAATAGTCATCTAAACTGCCATGCCCCTTCATGAAACACACAAACTCATTACATATACAGCTGTCCTCATACCCCAATTATAGCCTAAAGTATCCAGGATACTAAACCTATGCTAAAATATGACCCTGTATCTTCCAGTACTAATGTAACCTCACAATGCCTGCCTATACATAATCCAACAATTCAAAATACTCAAACAGAAATCAATCCCCAATTTTCCAGAATACGGAATCATAGAAACCCCAGAATAAACATGGAAGGATGCATGTGCAACTCCAGAAATGCATCCAAAGCAACACAACCATACGACATGCCCTGAGTACACACCAGTGACTCTCCCTCATTCCCCAAATATAGAAAAAGAACTGGTCCTACACCCAAACTAATATACACAGGTACACTCCCTCAAATGCCCCAAAGGAAAGCAGAGAAACCCATTCCAAACCTGCCATTATGTACACACAAAGAGCCAAAATTCATGGCAGAAGAGCCAGACCTAAAGGGTTCCCCTGAGCCACAATTTGTAAACAGCTCACCTCCAAGTCTTCGAGTGCACATGCTTATATCTCATGTCTTGCACACACCCACAAAAACACACTCATATTGAACCCCAAATATTCATGTAGACACCACCAATCCACACACTTAATACAAATACAAACTTCCCGAGAACCCATTCAACATATACACAACCTCCAAACTGTGAATTCATATAAACACATTTCTAACAGAGCCCGTATATGGGAGTAAAGCATAGTAGCAAAATTACTAAGGATGAGTTTGAGTAGCCTTTACCTTTGTTTGTAAGAGAATTGACAGGAGAAAGTGGAAGAGCAGTACGCTGTTGTCTGCAGGGTCTGAGGTCTTGCCCTCGACAGCCCAGACCAGCCACTAGACCTACCCTTAGGGACCCTGCCATTTCCTGCTCATGCCTGCGTGTCTCCCTGAAGAGGACCTTCCGCAACTGTTGCCTGAGGCCTTTAGAGTGCAGAAGTTCCTGTCCCAGGAGAGGATGCGCATGTGTGACCTCCTAAAGGAAGGCGGGAATGGGATCACCTGAGTCCTGCTGGTGCATTAGCTAAGTGCTAGGGCTGCTAACCAAAAGGTCACCAGTTTGAATCCACCAGCCATTACTTGGAAACCCTGTGGGGTCGTTCTACCCTGTCCTATAGGGTCGCTATGAGTTGCTATCGACTGTAAGGCAATTGGTTTATGGAGAGCAGTGCAGGAGCAGAATACAGAGCATCTGGGGCTCATTCTGAGGCTTCTTGGAAAGCAGGCTACACCTCCTCACCCGGAAGCTCCACGTTAGCCCTTCCGCCAAAGGAGCATGTTTGAAGCCACCACTCATGCTTTGTAAAAATTGTGGTCATTGCTGTTTTGTGCCATGGAGTCGATCCCCCCTCACAGAGACCCTATAGGGCAGAGTAGAACTGCCGATTGGGGTTTCCTAGGCTGTAATCTTTATGGGAGCAGATTCCCTGCTCTTTCTTCTCTAAAGCCAGAGCCTCAGTTGCTGGGTATTTGGTTAGCAGCCCAGCGCTTAACCTTGCACCATCAGGGCTCCTTACCTAAACCATACCCTTTGCCATGTAGTCCATTCCGAGTTACAGCAATCCTATAGGACAGAGTAGAACTGACCCATAGGGTTTCCAAGGAGTGGACAATGGATTTGAACTGCCAAATTTGGGTTAGTAGTCAGGCTCTTAATCACTTGGCACCGCTTAAAATACAGTATCCTCGAATTGGGAATAGTGCTCTTACACATTTAGATACACTTTGGACCACATTCATCTCTTCTTCTGAATGGACTTTCAAAAAATACTGTTTCTTTTTCCTATTCACTTTGAAAGTTGTTTTACACAACGGCACGGCCAAAGAATTTTAGACCTGGGAAACACTGTAAGATATGCTTTCTTCTGACTCCATTCTTAGGTTTTTCCTACTGTATTTATTGTCACACAGTATTTTTCATGCTGCATTTATTTAATACATAGACATTTCACAGTAAATATTGATGTACCAAGGTTTTGTCTGAAATGTACTTGTTACCTTGACTAAGACAGTTGAGGGGCAGGTCCCAGAAAGTAGCCCCTGGCCTCGCCTAGGTCCTTGCTCCTCACAAGCTGAATGGCTTAAGATGCATCCCTAGCATATACAAGTCGGATAATAAAATTTATGGAACTTCTATTCTAAAATAAATATTTATGGAGTGAAAACAACTCCATTTACAATAGCATCTAAGAGAATAAAATATATAGGAATAAACGTACCCAGAGATGTAAAAGGCTTCTACAGTGAAATTATAAAATACAGCTGAAAGATACTAAAAAGGCCTAAATAGATGGAAAGACATTCTGTGCTCATGGATTGGAAGACTTAATATAATCAAGATGTCAGTACTACACAAAGTGATCTACAGAGAGAACAAAACCCTAATCAAAATTCCTACACCGTTCGTTACAGAAATGGAAAAAAAATCCTCATTTTTCTATTTAAAGACAAGAGACCCCGGATGGTGAAAGCAATTTTGAAAAAGAATGAAGTAGCAGACCTCACATTTCCTGACTTCCAAACATATTACAAAACTACAGTAGATCAAAGCAGCCTGGTACTGGTTAAATGACAGACACACAGACCAAGGCAACAGAATTGAAAACCCAGAAATAAATCCAAACCTCTATGGTCAACTGATTTTCAGCAAGTGAGCCAAATCCATTTAAAGGAAAAAGAGTAGTCTCTTCAACAAATGGTGCTGGCTAAACTGGATTTCCCCAAGCAGATAAATAAAACAAGAACCATACCTCACACCATACACAAAAATTAAATCAATATGGATCAAAGACCTCGATTTAAGCCTAAAACCATACAGTTCCTGGAAGAAAATATAGGAGTAAACCTTTTTGGACCAAACTAATTTTCAATGATAGATTAGCAAACACAATAATGAATGCACAAGCATCAGATAACATGTAAGTGGGACCTCATAAAAAGTTAAATACTTATGCTCATCAAAAGACAATAAAAATAGAGAAGAGACAGCCTACAGGCTGGGAAAAATTATTTGGGAAGGATATAAGTGACTGGAGTCTAATATCTAAAATATATAGCAAACTTCTACAACTTAATAACAAAAAGACAAATAACCATATAAAAACTGGCCGAAGAACATGAAAAGACATTTCACCAAAGGGAATATTGAAATGGCCAACAGACACATGAGAAGATGCTCAACTTCATTAGCCATCAGGGAAATGCAAATCAAAACCACAATGAGATACCATTTCACTCCCACTAGGATGACTAAGATAAAAAAAAAATAATAAAAAAAATGGAAGATAACAAGTGTTGGAGGTGTCATGGGGAAATCTGAACCCCTCGTCCATTGCTGGTGAAAATGCAAAATGATACAGCCATTTTGCAAAACAGCCTACTGGTTCCTCAAAAAACTGGAAGTGGAGCTGCTATATGACCTAGCAATTCCACTGCAGGTATATGCCCTAGGAATCTGGTAGAAGTGACACAAACAGACATAAGGATACCTTTTTCATCGCAGCACTATTCACAGTAGCAAAACGATGGAAGAACCTAAGTGCCCATCGATCGATTAATGGATAAGTAAACTGTCATACATTCGTACAAGGAAATACTACTCAGTAATCCAGGAGTTCCCGAAACACCTTGGAACATGAAGGAACGTGGAGGACATTACCTTGAGTGAAATAAGTCAGTCACAAAAAACAAATATTGTATGTTATTACTTTTTTGAAATGATATGAACAAATAAAAATATATAGAAAATAATGTTCATTAGTGTTACCAGAGATGGGGTGGGGGAAAATGAAAATTCACTCACTAGATAGTAAACACTTGTTATTTCTGGTGATGGAAAAAGTAACACCAAATGAGAGTGAAATGTATACAGCTTGATGAAGGCAAACCATGTCAGTAAAATGTACACAAGGAAAAAGAACTTGTTGGTGATAGCATGTAACACACAATTTTGAAAGATAAGCAAAAACAACCAAAAAATATATATGTGAGTATATATATATGCACATAGGCATATATGTGTATAAGTATATATAAGTATACATAAGTGTGTATATAGGTGTAAACATGCATGCATATTAATATATATAATAAATCACATAGAGGAAATAGTAATAAATATTTCTTAGATATAATCAAACACCTCACGGAATTGTTTTTCTGGATTTGAAGTGTTAGGACCAGGGTCTTGCGAAACATCTTCGTCCACTGGCATGACATAGTTCGTAAAGTTATATTTTACCTCTTAGTTTGCTGAATAGTGTCTGGGATTTCAAAAGCTTGATAGCGGCCTTCTAAGTTACAACTATTGGTCTCTACTACTTGTCTGCAGCAAAACAGAATGTAGGAAGCCAAAGACTTAAAGAAACTTGTCTACAAGACAAATAGTCTACAGAAACCACGGCCTCATCTGCCCTGAGACCAGAAAAACTAGCTAGTGCCCAGCTATCACTACCATTCCTTGTGATTAGGGCCACAATAGATGGATTATGACAGAATGGGAGAAAAATGTGAAACAAAATCTCAAATTCATTAAAAAAAAAAAAACAAGTTTACTGGACTGGTTCAGATTTGAGGACTCCCCAAAATCACTGCCCCGAAATACTCTTCAAATTTTGAACTGAATCAAACCCCTGAGGTCACCTTGTACCTGAATAACAGACTGGCTTCCAAAATAATGAACATCACCTGTAAACACTGTGCTCCTTAAAAATCACCTATATGGGACCAGACGGTCAACAATTTAAACAAAGATGAGAATGTCAGAGTCAGGGAAACGAGATTATAGGAAACAGAAAAACCAGAATGTAAATAAGGACAATGTTCAAGAATTGCGAAGAATGTAACCAATGTCACCGAACAAATTGTGGAGAAATTGTTGAATGGGAACCTAAAACACAGTAAAATATTATTTTTTAAAAAGTAACACGCAAGGCAGAGCCAAGATGGCGGACTAGGCAGACGCTACCTCGGATCCCTCTTACAACAAAGACACGGAAAAACAAGTGAATCGATCACATACATAACAATCTACGAACCCTGAACAACAAACACAGATTTAGAGACGGAGAACGAACTAATACAGGAAAGCAGCGATTGTTTCCAGAGCCTGGAGCCAGCGTACCAGTCAGGTACGGCACAAGCACAGAGAGCGGCTCCACCCCCCTGAACTAACCCCGGGAGGGGGACCAGCCGGTTCCACGGGCGGCGTGGGACGCAGCCGGTAGGAGAAGTCCCCGGGAGGCAGTGACTGGTCTTGGAGCAGAAAGAGCAGCGTCCGAGCCGGGGAACCGTCCCGCAGGGATTTGGACTGGATGCAGGTATGGCATAAACACGGAGAGTTGCTCCACCCCCCTGAACTAACCCTGGGAAGGGGATCAGCCGGGTCGCACGGGCGGCATGGAACGCAGCCGGTAGGAGAAGTCCCTGGGAGGCAGCAACTGGTATTGGAGCGGGGAGAACAGCGTCCCAGCCGGAACACTCGGTCACGGCACAAGCACGGGGACCTGCTCCACCCATCTGAACTAACCCCGGGAGGAGGCCCAACTGGTTCTCGGAGGTGGCACGACCACGTGGCTGGAGGGACGAGAAGTCCCCGGGAGGCAGCGACTGATTTTGGAGTCGAGAGTGCACCGTCCCAGTAGGGGAGCCTTGACGCTGGGCGTGGGGCTGGAAGCGGAGGATCTGACCGTGACTCCAGCGGGCCAAACCCCCCCCGGGCAATCTCCACACAGCCAGCACACATACGCGACGTGCCCCGCGGGAGTCTCAGATATAATAGTCATTCCAAGCAAGACAAGCAACTCTGGCTATATTCTGAGGTGCTACTCTCCTATCTCTCTGTTCCCTCCCCCACCCTCCCCAGGCGGCTTCATTAACATCTGAATAGCCTGAGCCAGAGGGAGAACTCTGATAGGGATCTGACTGCAGTTTTTTTTTAGCGGATTTTCTGGAAAAACTAGTTTCCCAGTGATGGCTCGGAGACAACAATCCATATCAAACCACTTAAAGAAGCAGACCGTGACAGCTTCTCCAACCCCCCAAACAAAAGAATCAAAATCTTTCCCAAATGAAGACACAATCTTGGAATTATCAGATACAGAATATAAAAAACTAATTTACAGAATGCTTAATGATATCACAAATGAAATTAGGATAACTGCAGAAAAAGCCAAGGAACACACTGATAAAACTATTGAAGAACTCAAAAAGATTATTCAAGAACATAGTGGAAAAATTAATAAGTTGCAAGAATCCATAGAGAGACAACATGTAGAAATCCAAAAGATTAACAATAAAATAACAGAATTAGACAACGCACTAGGAACTCAGAGGAGCAGACTCGAGCAATTAGAATGCAGACTGGGACATCTGGAGGACCAGGGAATCGACACCAACATAGCTGAAAAAAAATCAGATAAAAGAATTAAAAAAAATGAAGAAACCCTAAGAATTATGTGGGACTCTATCAAGAAGGATAACCTGCGGGTGATTGGAGTCCCAGAACAGGGAGGGGGGACAGAAAACACAGAGAAAATAGTTGAAGAACTCCTGACAGAAAACTTCCCTGACATTATGAAAGACGAAAGGATATCTATCCAAGATGCTCATCGAACCCCATAGAAGATTGATCCAAAAAGAAAAACACCAAGACATATTATCATCAAACTCACCAAAACCAAAGATAAACAGAAAATTTTAAAAGCAGCCAGGGAGAAAAGAAAGGTTTCCTTCAAGGGAGAATCAGTAAGAATATGTTCTGACTACTCAGCAGAAACCATGCAGGCAAGAAGGGAATGGGACCACATATACAGAACACTGAAGGAGAAAAACTGCCAGCCAAGGATCATATATCCAGCAAAACTCTCTCTGAAATATGAAGGCGAAATTAAGATATTTACAGAAAAACACAAGTTTAGAGAATTTGCAAAAACCAAACCAAAGCTACAAGAAATACTAAAGGATATTGTTTGGGCAGAGAACCAATAATATCAGATATCAGCACAACGCAAGGTCACAAAACAGAACGTCCTGATATCAACTCAAATAGGGAAATCACAAAAACAAATTAAGATTAATTAAAAAAAAATACACATAACAGGGAATCATGGAAGTCAATAAGTAAAAGATCACAATAATCAAAAAGAGGGACTAAATACAGGAGGCATTGAACTGCCATATGGAGAGTGATACAAGGCGATATAGAACAATACAAGTTAGGTTTTTACTTAGAAAAATAGGGGTAAATAATAAGGTAACAACAAAAAGGTATAACAACTGTATAACTTAAGATAAAAACCAAGAAAAACGTAACGACTCAACTAACATAAAGTCAAGCACTATGAAAATGAGGATCTCACAATTTACTAAGAAAAACGCCTCAGCACAAAAAAGTATGTGGAAAAATGAAATTGTCAACAACACACATAAAAAGGCATCAAAATGACAGCTCTAAAAACTTATTTATCTATAATTACCCTGAATGTAAATGGACTAAATGCACCAATAAAGAGACAGAGAGTCACAGACTGGATAAAGAAACACGATCCATCTATATGCTGCCTACAAGAGACACACCTTAGACTTAGAGACACAAACAAACTAAAACTCATAGGATGGAAAAAAGTATATCAAGCAAACAATAAGCAAAAAAGAAGAGGAGTAGCAATATGAATTTCTGACAAAATAGACTTTAGACTTAAATCCACCACAAAGGATAAAGAAGGACACTATATAATGATAAAAGGGACAATTAATCAGGAAGACATAACCATATTAAATATTTATGCACCCAATGACAGGGCTGCAAGATACATAAATCAAATTTTAACAGAATTGAAAAGCGAGATAGATACCTCCACAATTATAGTAGGAGACTTCAACACACCACTTTCGGAGAAGGACAGGACATCCAGTAAGAAGCTCAACAGAGACACGGAAGATCTAATTACAACAATCAACCAACTTGACCTCATTGACTTATACAGAACTCTCCACCCAACTGCTGCAAAATATACTTTTTTTTCTAGCGCACATGGAACATTCTCTAGAATAGACCACATATTAGGTCATAAAACAAACCTTTGCAGAGTCCAAAACATCGAAATATTACAAAGCATCTTCTCAGACCACAAGGCAATAAAACTAGAGATCAATAACAGAAAAACTAGGGAAAAGAAATCAAATACTTGGAAAATGAACAACACTCTTCTGAAAAAAGACTGGGTTATAGAAGACATTAAGGAGGGAATAAAGAAATTCATAGAAAGCAACGAGAATGAAAATACTTCCTCTCAAAACCTCTGGGACACAGCAAAAGCAGTGCTCAGAGGTCAATTTATATCAATAAATGCACACATACAAAAAGAAGAAAGAGCCAAAAGCAGAGAACTGTCCCTACAACTTGAACAAATAGAAACTGAGCAACAAAAGAATCCATCAGGCACCAGAAGAAAACAAATAATAAAAATTAGAGCTGAACTAAATGAATTAGAGAACAGAAAAACAATTGAAAGAATTAACAAAGCCAAAAGCTGGTTCTTTGAAAAAATTAACAAAATTGATAAACCATTGGCTAGACTGACTAAAGAAATACAGGAAAGGAAACAAATAACCCGAATAAGAAATGAGAAGGACCACATCACAACAGAACCAAATGAAATTAAAAGAATCATTTCAGATTATTATGAAAAATTGTACTCTAACAAATTTGAAAACCTAGAAGAAATGGATGAATTTCTGGAAAAACACTACCTACCTAAACTAACACATTCAGAAGTAGAACAACTAAATAGACCCATAACAAAAAAAGAGATTGAAACGGTAATCAAAAAACTCCCAACAAAAAAAAGCCCTGGCCCGGACGGCTTCACTGCAGAGTTCTACCAAACTTTCAGAGAAGAGTTAACACCACTACTACTAAAGGTATTCCAAAGCATAGAAAATGACGGAGTACTACCCAACTCATTCTATGAAGCCACCATCTCCCTGATACCAAAACCAGGTAAAGACATTACAAAAAAAAAAAAATTATAGACCTATATCCCTCATGAACATTGATGCAAAAATCCTCAACAAAATTCTAGCCAATAGAATCCAACAACACATCAAAAAAATAATTCACCCTGATCAAGTGGGATTTATACCAGGTATTGCAAGGCTGGTTTAATATCAGAAAAACCATTAATGTAATCCATCACATAAATAAGACAAAAGACAAAAACCACATGATCTTATCAATTGATGCAGAAAAGGCATTTGACAAAGTCCAACACCCATTTATGATAAAAACTCTTACCAAAATAGGAATTGAAGGAAAATTCCTCAACATAATAAAGGGCATCTATGCAAAGCCAACAGCCAATATCACTCTAAATGGAGAGAACCTGAAAGCATTTCCCTTGAGAACGGGAACCAGACAAGGATGCCCTTTATCACCGCTCTTATTCAACATCGTGCTAGAAGTCCTAGCCAGGGCAATTAGGCTAGACAAAGAAATAAAAGGTATCCGGATTGGCAAGGAAGAAGTAAAGTTATCACTATTTGCAGATGACATGATTATACACACAGAAAACCCTAAGGAATCCTCCAGAAAACTACTGAAACTAATAGAAGAGTTTGGCAGAGTCTCAGGTTATAAAATAAACATACAAAAATCACTTGGATTCCTCTACATCAACAAAAAGAACACCGAAGAGGAAATAACCAAATCAATACCATTCACAGTAGCCCCCAAGAAGATAAGATACTTAGGAATAAATCTTACCAAGGATGTAAAAGACCTATATAAAGAAAACTACAAAGCTCTACTACAAGAAATTCAAAACGACATACTTAAGTGGAAAAACATACCCTGCTCATGGATAGGAAGACTTAACATAGTAAAAAAGTCTATTCTACCAAAAGCCATCTATACATTTAACGCACTTCCTATCCAAATTCCAATGTCATATTTTAAGGGGATAGAGAAACAAATCACCAATTTCATATGGAAGGGAAAGAACCCCCGGATAAGCAAAGCACTACTGAAAAATAAGAAGAAAGTGGGAGGCCTCACCTTACCTGACTTCAGAACCTATTATACAGCCACAGTAGTCAAAACAGCCTGGTATTGGTACAACAACAGACACATAGACCAATGGAACAGAATTGAGAACCCAGACATAGATCCATCCACGTATGAGCAGCTGATATTTGACAAAGGACCAGTGTCAATTAACTGGGGAAAAGATAGCCTTTTTAACAAATGGTGCTGGCATAACTGGATATCCCTTTGCAAAAAAATGAAACAGGACCCATACCTCACACCATGTACAAAAACTAACTCCAAGTGGATCAAAGACCTAAACATAAAGACTAAAACGATAAAGATCATGGAAGAAAAAATTGGGACAACCCTAGGAGCCCTAATACAAGGTATAAACAGAATACAAAACACTACCAAAAATGATGAAGAGAAACCCGATAACTGGGAGCTCCTAAAAATCAAACACCTATGCTCATCTAAAGACTTCTCCAAAAGAGTAAAAAGACCACCTACAGACTGGGAAAGAATTTTCAGCTATGACATCTCCAACCAGCGCCTGATCTCTAAAATCTACATGATTCTGTCAAAACTCAATCACAAAAAGACAAACAACCCAATCAAGAAGTGGGCAAAGGATATGAACACACATTTCACTAAAGAAGATATTCAGGCAGCCAACAGATACATGAGAAAATGCTCTCGATCATTAGCCATTAGAGAAATGCAAATTAAAACTACGATGAGATTCCATCTCACACCAGCAAGGCTGGCATTAATCCAAAAAACACAAAATAATAAATGTTGGAGAGGCTGCGGAGAGATTGGAACTCTCATATACTGCTGGTGGGAATGTGAAATGGTACAACCACTTTGGAAATCTATCTGGCGTTATCTTAAACAGTTAGAAATAGAACTACCATACAACCCAGAAATCCCACTCCTCGGAATATACCCTAGAGATACAAGAGCCTTCATACAAACAGATACATGCACACCAATGTTTATTGCAGCTCTTTTTACAATAGCAAAAAGCTGGAAGCAACCAAGGTGTCCATCAACGGATGAATGGGTAAATAAATTGTGGTATATTCACACAATGGAATACTACGCATCGATAAAGAACAGTGACGAATCTGTGAAACATTTCATAACATGGAGGAACCTGGAAGGCATTATGCTGAGCGAAATGAGTCAGAGGCAAAAGGACAAATATTGTATAAGACCACTATTATAAGATCTTGAGAAACAGTAAACCTGAGAAGAACACATACTTTTGTGGTTACGAGGGGGGGAGGGAGGGAGGGTGGGAGAGGGTTTTTTATTGATTAATCAGTAGATAAGAACTGCTTTAGGTGAAGGGAAAGACAATACTCAATACATGGAAGGTCAGCTCAATTGGACTGGACCAAAAGCAAAGAAGTTTCCGGGATAAAATGAATGCTTCAAAGGTCAGCGGAGCAAGCGCGGGGGTCTGGGGAACATGGTTTGCGGGGACTTCTAAGTCAATTGGCAAAATAATTCTATTATGAAATCATTCTGCATCCCACTTTGAAATGTGGCGTCTGGGGTCTTAAATGCTAACAAGCGGCCATCTAAGATGCAGCAATTGGTCTCAAACCACCTGGAGCAAAGGAAAATGAAGAACACCAAGGCCACACGACAACTAAGAGCCCAAGAGACAGAAAGGGCCACATGAACCAGAGACCTACATCATCCTGAGACCAGAAGAACTAGTTGGTGCCCGGCCACAATCGATGACTTCCCTGACAGGGAGCACAGCAGAGGACCCCTGAGGGAGCAGGAGATCAGTGGGATACAGACCCCAAATTCTCATAAAAAGACCAAACTTAATGGTCTGACTGAGACTGGAGGAATCCCGGCGGCCATGCTCCCCAGACCTTCAGTTGACACAGGACAGGAACCACCCCCGAAGACAACTCATCAGAAATGAAAGGGACTGGTCAGCGGGTGGGAGAGAGACGCTGATGAAGAGTGAGCTAATTATATCAGGTGGACACTTGAGATTGTGTTGGCAACTCTTGTCTGGAGGGCGGATGGGAGGATAGAGAGAGAGGGAAGCCGGCAAAATTGTCAAGAAAGGAGAGACTGAAAGGACTGACTCAAGAGGGGGAGAGCAAGTGGGAGTAGGGAGTGAGATGTATGTAAACTTATATGTGACAGACTGATTGGATTTGTAAACGTTCACTTGAAGCTTAATAAAAGTTATTTAAAAAAAAAAAGTAACACGCTTAGAACAGACGGCGGTGGTGCTTGCACAACATGATGAACACAGTGTCACTGAATTGTGCATGTGAAGAAGGTGGGAATCACACGTGTGTTGTTACATATATATTGACCACAATAAAAAGAAAATTTAAAATATTTATGGAATCAAATAAAGCTCCAGGATTCGTTATACTTTCTGATATATAAGACCTAAGCAAATACACTCCCATTTAAGAAATGCACGTAGTCCAAATCCAAAGATTGCTGCTTAAGAGGCCGTTCCTAAAATGAGAAATAAACTCGATTGACATGTGAACCCTCTCAAGCTTGCTCTTTGTAAAACCCCTGATTCCAGACTTAACCTCCCAGCCTTCCTACCAGACAGGGCAGACAGCTGTGCTGCCTCTAAAAAGGAAGAAATCCGTCACCCAAGGGTCAGTTTTGCCTCAGGCAGCCCTGCTGTTCATTCAAACATCCCAGGCTGCCTTGCAATAAGAAATGTTTGATTTTCACATCACCTGCCTTTGGCACTTCCTACTACATTGTATTTGCATTTTTACATGCACTATATCATTCTCTCAGTGTCCCCTGGCTCTACAAATCTTCTAGGAATGAATGTAAGAGATCTCCTAAGGAAAAGGTCCTCAATATATGTACTTCAGTTTACTTTTTCTTCTGTGTTGTGATTAGGAATACATGGCAGCCCGTGTTATTTCCTTAATGCCTACACACTAGGTAACGTGAAAACAACATTTGGTTGCCAAGACAAAGGTGCCGGGAGAAGAGCTGTCACTGAAGAAGCTATCTGGAACTGTCTGACTTTTGAAATAATTATGTACAATTATTGAATTACATTCATTGTCAGAAATACAAACTTAAACACAAATATAAAATAAAATAACCTGAGAAGCAACAAGAACCTACTTTTGGTCATGGAACTAGAGGCTGCTGGCCTTCCTTTGAGGCCGTGGAGCTTATCCAGAAAGAGGATCATGAGTAAGGCTGGTCATGCTGGAGCTCCCAGAGCTTTCAGTAGTGGACAGGAATTTTGGGACACAAGGACTGCTTCCTAAACAATGATGCATACTGTTGTAGGTGAAAACATCACAAAGTTTAGTGAGAGCAAAAAGAAAGTTTTTTTTCGGCATACATTCAAAGAGGCAAAAGTTGAAAAGCAGCCAAGCATGCTGGCAGAGCCATGTCTGCCCAAGTCCAAGGAAATACTACAGAATAAGCAAGAATGGGAAAATGGACAAGCATGCTGCCACAGCCATGCCTATCTGAGTCCAAAGAACATTACGAAGTCGTCTGTATATATTAACACTACCACATGGGCAAAACCATTGAAAGCTTCACCTGTTCACAGGTTGGCTAGAAATTGTGATTCTACATTGCGAACTGTCCCTCTCAACAATCATTGGCACAGGTTTCAGTATTGACAGTCAGGCAGGTCTTCAATGGTCCAACAAATTTCTATCCACTAAATGTTAATAGAAAAAGATAAGAGTGGAAAGTCTTTTCTGTTCTGGCTTTTCCAAAAGGCTCCCTAAAAGATATTTTCCAAGATTATCTTAGCTATTGTCTTCATGCCTCGGGGCACAGTTGATGTGTCCCTGCGAGTCCTTGCAAGCCCTTGTGAGCCCAGCTTCAGCTGGGTCACCTTTTCTGTACTCAAGGAGAGGGAATAATGACTCCAATATTATTTCCTAAATCAATACATGCACTGTGTGCATACACACTCGAAACACAATGGAACTTCTGAGACAATCCTAATTTCAAACACTGAGTTTCCTTGTTGTCATATGTACCCCAGCCTTCATTAGACAAAGTTTCCCAAATTTTGTTCATGAAGTATTGGTGCCCTTGTAATAATGCAAGAACCTACCACCTTGAGTAAGGAGCAGGGTGAGTTTAGGGGCACAAAAGTAGATACGTTGATAAGAAGTCTAGAGTACAGCCTTTGTGCTGTCGATAAGAGAAAGAACCCACAAATGGCCCTAAGAGGTTCATACCAGTTGTGTTGGCAATGTAATTTGAAGGAAACAGACGGTAGTGTTTTGTTTTGTTTTGTTTTGTAGCATTTTGCCTGTCAGGTCCCCTTCAGGAATGTCTCCTCATCCCAACATGCCCTCCGCCCCTCCCCCACCGTAGAATGTCTTGAGTCCTACATTCTACTCCTGTCTAGATTGAAACTTCTCCCTCCTTTCCTTGGATCTCTGAGCATCTGTTGGAGCCAGATCATACTGAGTCCAGGACGTGGCGACTTCACATGTTGAAGCTTGCCAGACAGCTGTGGTCAGTGACCAAGCCTGTGGAGATGACTTCAGCAGGAGGGAAGTTGGTGGGGAGGTGGTGTGTTGTGTTATCAGACCCCTGCCACTCCCTCAACCTCTGGAAATTCAAATTTGACACTTCCCTTGGGGACAAGCTCTCTGAGCAGAAGTAAGGAGTAAACTCTTGATATCACCAAGGACATCCCACCAGGGGAGAATGAAGAGGCAGATGGGAAAAATGAAACAGGATGTTGGCAAAAAAGGAAAGTGGTTTTATACCGTGCATCATGAAAAGAAACACTAGGTAGCAGATGGGGAAACCACTCTTTTGAAGGCTCAGTCCTTCAAGAAAGTCTGGAGGATGTCTTTCACTTTAGAAGGTCCGTTCCCTGCTATTGAGCTTGCTGGGGGCATTTCAGACAGAGTGGATGTCAACCCTGTTCCATGTGTTGGAAAGAGCATATGAGGATGGCAGGGTGTCTGTCAGGAATTCCTGAGACAGGCTCGGAGAGTCAGTGACACCTTGGGTCTCTTACTTCTGGGTACTCAGAGGCCTGGGTGTCTGGTTGAACTGCTCACAAGTTCTCTACTGGGAAACTTCTCAACTGGAGGGAAGGAACATAAAATTCACTGCAGGGACTTTTCCAATATTTACCATTTCCTCGTTCCATACTGCCACTCATCACTTGAGATTCATTGCGCTGATTCCCAGTGACCAGGCAGGGAATTCGGATGACCTAACACCTGGTTGCCTTTCCTCCACCTCCATTTGCACTTTTCCTTTGTCACAACAGCAACTCCAGTGCTGGAACCGAATATGACCATGAATCCTGGTGCCTCCACGTCTCCTTTCACTGCACTGCCCTTTCCCCAGCCCACTCTTGCACCCCCACACCAAACACCCTGGGAGCAGGACCCACTAACCATTACGACTTTATCATGCTCTCACCCTGCACTGCATGTCACTGTTCCAGTGTTCCTATTCCCTGTTGACTGTGCTTTTCTAAAGGCAGAAAGAGTGGCCTTGTCTTCACTTGGACTAGGACATTAACACAAAACAACAATAATATTTGTATCTGCTATCATTTGCTGAATATTTCATGCGAGATTTTTCTCAGTGATTGTTAAAGATACAGTTAAATGTCAAAATTATCTCATGATTTAGAGACCATTCCCGTTGTACATATGGGGAACAACTCATCCAAGGTCACGAGTCAGTAAGAGGAACCCAGGTTGGTTCCAAAAGAAAAAAAAGCCAGTGTTGTTAGGTTAATTCTGACTCATGGTGATCCCAAGCATTTCACAACAGTGTTCCATGGGGTATTTAGTGATTGAGTTTCTTAAGGAGATCACCAGGCATTTGTTTCAGGAAGCCTCTGTGTAGGCTCAAACTACCAACCTTTCGATCACTAGCCGGATCCTTATTCCTTTGTGCCGGGGACTTCCCATGGTTTCAAATTGTATAGTCTTTTACTGTTACAAATAAGGCATTGATGCAGTTAAAAAAAAAAAAAGAATTCTTTCCGTTACAATTAATCTCCTCTGAAGTGTAATTTGCATGCAATGGAACTTGCCCATTTCAATTTATAATTTAAATACCATCGTGTAACCATCATCCAACCAACATTTAGAGCATGGATTCTGCATCACCTCACTGTTGTCTTTCAGGTACTTAGTGAGGAATAGCTTTAGGCTCTGCTGATTTTGGCAGTCACCATTCGGAGGCCACAAGGTAGAGCTGGTGAGAAGCCCCTGAGGACTTCTTATATTTTTGAACAGGAAGAGGATTGTCATCTGTCTCTGTGATGAGACCTCTTTACCCATGGTCTCATTAAATGGCTGTGTGGGGAGTTCTTATTATAAAAAGACACTTCCACACTATTGATGAGCACTGTGATGTTGGGAAAGTAGCTTCATTCAGAGAACATGCTGGCCCTGCCCATCTCCCAAAACTGTGATGCTATGGACTCTGCTACCTTGACCCTCCTTGTGCCCTTGATGGCAGCCAGGGCACAGCCAAGCATGCTTCACTTTTCTCCATCATAGGAGGACTTGATTCTTCAGGGTACATTCTCTCTCCAACCCATGACATAGATCTCACAAAAATGAGCCCCAGATCTCCCAGCTCTGTTCATCACCAGCACTTCTGGCAATCTCCTTCATGCAATCCTGATGTGGAATTTTCAGTCCTGGGTCAAGATGCTGAGAATCTCCTATTACTCTCTCCTAATTCCCAGAATTCATGTCTTACCACTTACAAATTCAGTAAAACAGAGAAAAACAAACACGCAAGAACTCAAGAATATCTACCAAGTCTGTATAACATAAATATTGCAAACACACAGGGCTCTGAATATACAAAACAATTTTAGAAAAGAAGAAGAAAGTATGGGGCTCACACTTCAAGATTTAAAGTATCACTACAAACACACAGTAAACAAAACAGTTTTGTACTGGCATTAGGATAGACATAGAGACTAAAGGAATAGGGTGCCCAGAAATGAATTCATACATCTTTGCCAAATTTGTTTCAACAATGATGCAAGCCCATTCCATGGGAAAAGAATAGTCCCTTCAACAAATGATGCTGGGACAACTGGATCTCCACATGGAAAAGTATGAAGTTGGACACATACTCTACATCAAATACAAAAATTAGCTCTAAAAGGATCAATGACCTGAATATGAGAGCTAAAACCATAAAACCCTTAGAAGTATAACCCAGGGTTATATTTTAGGATTTTTTTCCCACATCTTCGTAGATATGACACAGGAAACAATAGATAAATTTCTCTTGGTGAATATTTAAATCTTTTGTGCATCAATGAGCATTATCGAGAAAGTGGAAAGTGAAGACAACTACTGATTGTGAGAATGTACTCGGAATCTCTACTCTGCTTAAGGGTTTCATATCCTGATATATAGACTGCCTAGAGCTAAATACAAAAACACCAACAACCCATCTTAAAAAATGGACAAAAGACTTTAAGGCATTATTCCAAAGAAAATATACAAATCGCCAGTAAGCACATGAAAAGATGTTCAATATTATCAGTCAGTGGGGAAATGCAAATCAAAATGACAGAGAGGTATCATTCCTTATCACATCGATGGATGTTGCCAGAATAAAAACGAACAAACAAGGAAAAAAAAAAAAAGATTTGGTGAGGATGTGGACAAACGGGGAGTGCATTGCTACTGGGGATATGATGTGCTGCAGCCACTGTAAAATACACTTTGGTGGCTCCTCAAATAATTTAACACAGAATTACCATATGCCTTGTAATTCCACTCCTAGGCATGTACACAAATGAACTGAAAGTAAGAACAGGTACTTGGACACTCACGTTCATTGTAGCATTATTCACTGAATGAAAAAGGTGGAAACAACCCAAGTGTCCCTCAAAAGATGATTGGATAAGCAAAACATGACAAATACATACATGCAATATTATGCAGCCACAAGAGCAGTGGAGTTCTGTTACTTGCAATAAATGGATGAACCTTGAAAACATTGTTATGCATGAAGTAACTGAAATCCCAAGAACAATTATTGCGTGATCCTACTTACATGAAAATCTACAACACGCAAAGATAGAGAGCAGATTAATGGCTAGGAGAACTGAAGGCACAAAGCATAGGGAGTCATTGCTGAAAACAAAGCAACAAGAAAAAGAATATTCAAAACCAAAGGAAAAGAAACCTATGAAACCTAGCATGAATTATTAAATATTGTATTTAATATAAAATTTGTTTCAACAATGATGCAAGCCCATTCCATGGGCAAAGAATAGTCCCTTCAACAAATGATGCTGGGACAACTGGATCTCCACATTTTATATTGTAAAATATGTGGTATTTTACAATATAAAAGAAGGCCGACCACCACTCTGCCAAAAAAAGAGTACATAATTACTACAAAGTACGGTCATCATGTTGGGAATAATGCTACACTGAACATATAAAGCAGACTGGCCAGGCTACAAGGGATCCATTTGTAGTACAGAGAAGAAGTTACTTGATCATTCCAGAAAGAGGTGTCAGTACACTTTTACGCAGTAGAATCCACCAAAAGGAAAGAGAGTCGCCATAAGGTGCAGAAGTCCTTGAGTGGGTACAAGTGAGGTAGGAGGCCTATGTGCAGTCAACTGGGGTCCATCATGGTCACATGACACCCTCTGGTGTTGTTTGATGTTGCACACGACATGGGGGAAAATAAAGAAGGTCAGATCACCCTATCAGAGGAAGAGGACGCTGAGATGAAACCTGCAGGATTGGTTTTCTGGATTTTAAGTTATTAGGACCAGAGTCTCATAGAACATCTTGGCATGATATAGTTCATACAGTTATGTTTTATATCCTCATTTGCTGAGTAGTGTTTGTGGTTTTAAAAGCTTGTGAGTGGCCTTCCATGATACAACTGTTGTTCTCTATTCATCTGCAGCAAAAGGCAATGTAGAAAACCAAAGACTCAAAGGAGAAACTTGCCTACAAGACAAAGTCTAAACAAACCTCGAGCTAATCTACCCTGAGGCCAGAAGAACTAGATGGTGCCAGATACCACTGCCATCCCTTGTGATCAGGGCCACAATAGATGGATTCTGACAGCATGGGAGATAAATGTGGCACAGAATTTCAACTCATTTAAAAAAATTGGGGGGGGTACCAAGATGGCTGACTGCGCGGAAGCTCCAGCTGACCCCTCTTGCAACAAAGATTCAGAAAAACAAGTGAAGCAATTACATACATGGCAATCTAGGAACGCTGACCATCAAACTGAGAACTAGGGAATTGACCTGAGTAATAGGGAAGTGAGAATCCGCGTACCGAAGGAGGGTGCAATCCCGGAGTCAGGTGAGCTGCTCCCCAGCCCCGAGGCCTCAGGGGAATGAGAAACCGCTCGCTGAAGAAGCGACCAGTTCCAGAGCCAGGCAAGCCACGTCCCAGACCTGAACCCTTGCGGAGTCTTGGAAGTAGAGCTATGGAGATGATCGTGGCTTCCTGAGACAAGGCAAACAGGGATGCAGTGCTAATCCCCCGGGGGAATCTCCCACAGGGACCTAGCCCATGCACACGGGCTACACACTCCTCCGGAATCTCAGATAAAACAGTCCTCACCAAACAAGAGAAGTGAGTTTATCTAATTTACTACCTCCGATCTATCTGATCCCTCCCCTCCCTGCCCCAGCCGGCTTCATTAACATTGGAATTCCCTGGGCCAGAGATTGAAGTGCTTTGCAGGTTTTTTTTTTTTTTCTTTTCTAACCCATTCTCCTGGCCTGGAAAAGCAGCAACTAACAATCAGATGAAAAATCCTTTCCTAATTTCTCTAAACTGGAATAGCATTACAGAACAAGCGCCATTCAGGCATAAGAGATCCACAGTCTTTGGCTTTCACCCCTATCTGGAACCAGGTGGCTATTTTAATGCAAAGGCAATTCTTTTAGAGATCAGCTGTAATTGTTGTAGCTGAGCAGTGGGAAGGCAAGTTTTGGACCACTCTACCTATTAAACAGAGACCTCACTGATCTGTAGCATGGAACTGAGGGCTGAGGCTCCATCCACACCACCTAACCACCTGCTAAAGGGGTCAGAGGATAGCAATGCCTACCAATTTTTAGAGGTACAAGCATTGGGTGCCTAAGGTACAGCTGCAGAGCCCACCCACCAGACCACTCTAGAGAACATAGATGCTCTTTCCTCACTGGCACTTGGGGGAAGGCTGTCCACACCCTGCCCTTCTCAGAGTGTGACCCCCTGCTGTTACAAGAAACCAGTACATACACCTATCACCACTACTCCTCTAAGTTAGTAGCAGAGAGCCTACACCACACACTAGCTGACCCACTATCAGAACACCTGAGCTGATTCTATTCAAGCATAGTGAATGGACACATCGGCTCATATACTGGGTAACAGCTCAAACCAGCTGGTAACAGGAATAAGCAATTCAAAAGCTCCAACAATTAAGTTAGCTCATTCTAGTAGTCCATCTGGGTGTATTGAAACAAAACAAAAGAAAACAAGAAGATAAGACTCAGCAAGCAAATATAAAATAAATCATTACAATAACTCATAGATGGCTTGGAGACAGCAGTCGATATCAAATCACATAAAGAAGCAGACCATGATTGCTTCTACAAACCCCCAAATCAAAGAATCAAAATCTTTCCCAAATGAAGATACATTCCTGGAGTTGCCAGATATAGAATATAAGAAACGAATGTACAGAATGCTTCAAGACATCAGGGATGACCTCAGAAATGAAATAAGGCAATCTACAGAAAAAGTCAAGGAACACACAGATAAAGCAGTTGAAGAAATTGAAAAGATTATTCAAGAACATAGTGAAAAATTAATAAGCTGCAAGAATACACAGAGAGACAGCATTCAGAAATCCCAAAGATTAACAATAAAATTACAGAATTGGACAACTCAATAGGAAGTCAGAGGAGAAGAATCAAGGAATTAGAATGGAGAGTGGGAGAGTTGGAGCATAAGTCAATTGACACCAATGTAATTGAAGAAAAATCAGATAAAAGAATTTAAAAAATGAAGAACCCCTAAGAATCATGTGGGACTCTATCAAGAAGAATAACTTGCATGTGACTGGAGTTCCAGAAAAGTGAGGAATAACAGAAAATACAGAGAGAATAGTTGAAGATCTGTTGGCAGAAAACTTCCCTGGCATTGTGAAAGATGAAAGGATATATATCCAAATGTTCATCGAACCCCACACAAGACAGATCCCAAAAGAAAATCACCAAAATACATTATCAAATGTGCCAAAACCAAAGATAAAGAGAAAATTTTAAAAGTAGCCAGGGATAAACAAAAAGTCACCTACAAAGGGGAATCAATAAGAATAAGTTCAGACTACTCGGCAGAAACCATGCAGGCAAGAAGGCAATGGGATGACATATATAGAGCTCTGAAGGAGAAAAACTGCCAGCCAAGAATCATATACCCAGCAAAACTCTCTCTCAAATGGAAAGGTGAAATTAAGACATTTACAGATAAACACAAGCTTAGAGAAGTTGCAAAAACCAAACCAAAGCTATAAGAATTACTAAAGAAAATTATTTGGTCAGAAAATCAATAATATCAGATACCAACACAACACAAGGTCACAAAACAGAACATCCTGATATCAACTCAGATAGGGAAATCACAAAAACAAAATAAGATTAATTAAAAAAAATGATCAAAACAGGGAATCATTGATGTCTTTATGTAAAAGATGACAATAATCAAAAAAGAGGGACTAAATACAGGAGGCATAGATCTTCCATACGGAGAGGAAACCAAGGCAATATAGGATGATACAAGTTAGGTTTTTACTTAGAGACATAGGGATAAATATTAAGGTAATCACAAAGAGGTCTAACAATTCCATATTTCAAAAAAAAAAAAAACCAAGATAAACATAACGACTCAGCAAAAACAAATTCAACTGCTATGAAAATGAGGAACACACAATTTACAAAGAAAAACTTCTCAGCACAAAAAAAGGAAAGGGAAAAATGAAATTGTCAACAACACACAGAAAAAGGCATCAAAATGACAGCACTAAACTCACACTTATCTATAATTACGCTGAATGTAAATGGCTTAAGTGCACCAATAAAGAGACAGAGTGCCACAGACTGGATAAAACAACATGATGCGTCTATATGCTGCCTACGAGAGACATGCCTTAGACTTAGAGACACAAATAAACTAAAACTCAAAGGATGGAAAAAATATATCGAGCAAACAACAATCAAAAAAGAGCAGGAGTGGCAATATCAATTCCTGACCAAATAGACTTTAAAGTTAAATCCACCACAAACGATAAAAAAAGACACTACATAATGATTAAAGGGACAACTTACCAGGAAGATATAACCATATTAAATATTTATGTACCCAATGACAAGGCTGCAAGATATATAAAACAAACTCTAACAGAATTGACAAGTGAGATAGACAACTCCACAATTATAGTAGGAGACTTCAAAACACCACATTCAGTGAAGGACAGGACATCCAGTAAGAAGCTGAACAAAAACACCAAAGATCTAATTGCTACAGTCAACCAACTTGACCTCATAGACTTATACAGAACACTCCACCCAACAGCTGCAAAGTATATTTTTTTTCTAGTGCACATGGAACATTCTCTAGAATAGACCACATATTAGGTCATAAAGCAAACCTGTACAGAATCCAGAACATTGAAATATTACAAAGCATCTTCTCAGACCATAAGGCCATAAAAGTAGAAATCAATAACAGAAAAACTAGGGAAAACAAATCAAATACTTGGAAACTGAACAATACCCTGCTCAGAAAAGACTGGGTTATACAATACTTTAAGGAGGGACTAAAGAAATTCATAGGATGCAATGCGACTTAAAACACTTCCTATCAAAACCTTTTGGACACAGCTAAAGCAGTGCTCAGAGGTCAATTTATATCAATTAATGCACACATATAAAGAGAAGAAAGAGCCAAATCAAAGAACTGTCCCTACAACTTGAACAAATAGAAAGAGAGCAACAAAAGAAACCTTCAGGGACCAGAAGAAAACAAATAATAAAAATTAGAGCATAATTGAAAAACAATTGAAAGAGTTAACAAGCCCAAAAGCTGCTTCTTTGAAAAAATCAACAAAATTGATAAACCATTGGCCAGGCTGACTAAAGAAATACAGGAAAGGAAATAAATAACCCAAAAAGGAAACGAGGTGGGCCATATCACAACAGACACAACTGAAATTAAAAGAATCCTATCAGATTACTATGAAAAATTGTACTCTAACAAATTTGAAAATCTAGAAGAAATGGATGAATTCCTAGAAACAGACTACCTACCTAAACTAACACAAACAGAAGTAGAACAACTAAATAGATGCATAACAAAAAAGAGTTGGCTTCACTGCAGAGTTCTACCAAACTTTCAGAGAAGACTTAACTCCACTACTACTAAAGGTATTTCAAAGCATAGAAAAGGATGGAATACTCCCTAACTTATTCTATGAAGCCAGCATATCCCTGATACCAAAACCAGCTAAAGACAAAACAAAAAAGAAAATTACAGACCTATATCATTCATGAACATAGATGCAAAATCCTCAACAAAATTCTAGCCAATAGAATTCAACAACATATCTAAAAAATAATCCACCTCAACCAAGTGGGATTTATACCAGGTAAATAAGGATGGTTCAATATTAGAAAAACAATTAGTGTAATCCACCATATAAATAAAACAAAATACAAGAACCACTTGATTTTATGAATTGATGCAGAAAAGGCATTTGTCAAAGTCCAGCACCCATTCTTGATACAAACTTTCAACAAAATAGAAATAGAAGGAAAACTCCTCAACATAATAAAGGGCATTTACACAAAACCAACAGCTAACATCATCCTTAATGGAGACATTCTAAAAACATCCCCCTTAAGAACGGGAACCAGACAAGGATGCCCCTTATCACCACTCTTATTCAACATTGTGCTGGAGGTCCTAGCCAGAGCAATTAGGCTGGATAAAGAAATGAAGGGCATCCAGATTGATAAGGAAGAAGTAAAAATATCTGTTTGCAGGTGACATGATCTTATACACAGAAAACCCTAAAGAATCCTCAAGAAAACTACTGAAACTAATAGTTCAGCAAAGTATCAGGTTACAAGATAAACATACAAAAATTATTTGGATTCCTCTACACCAACGGAAAGAAGATTGAAGAGGAAATCATCAAATCAATTCCATTCACAGTAGTCCCAAAGAAGATAAAATACTTAGGAATAAATCTAACCAGAAACGTAAAAGACCTATACAAAGAAAACTATGAGGTACTACTACAAGAAACCAAAAGGGACATACCTAAGTGGAAAAACATACCTTGCTCATGGATAGGAAGGCTTAACATTGTAAAAATGTCTATTCTACTAAAACCCATCTATATATGCAATGCAATTCTGATCCAAATTCCAGCAGCATTTTTGAATGAGATGGAGAAACAAATCACCAACTTCATATGGAAGGGAAAAAACCCCGGATAAGTAAAGCATTGCTGGAAAAGAAGAACAAAGTGAGAGGCCTCACTCTTCCTGATTTTAGAACCTATTATACTACCACAGTAGATAAAAAAGACTGGTACAACAACAGACACATAGACCAATGGAACAGAATTGAGAATCCAGATATAAATCCATCCACATATGAGCAGCTGATATTTGACAAAGGCCCAGTGTCAGTTAATTGGGGAAAAGATAGTCTTTTTAACAAATGATGCTGGCATAACTGGATATCAATGTGCAAAGAAATGAAACAGGACCCGTACCTCACATCATGCACAAAAACTAACTCCAAATGGATCAAAGACCTAAACATAAAGTCTAAAACGGTAAAGATCATGGAAGAAAAAATAGAGACAACGTTAGGAGCCCTAATACATGGCATAAACTGAATACAAAACATTACTAAAAATGCTGAAGAGAAACCAGATAACTGGGAGCTAATAATAATCAAACACCTATGCTCATCTAAAGACTTCACCAAAAGAGTAAAAAGACCACCTAGAGATTGGGAAAAAATTTTCAGCTATGACATCTCCGGCCAGAACCTGATCTCTAAAGTCTACATGATTCTGCTAAGACTCAACCACAAAAAGACAAACAACGCAATTAAAAATGGGAAAACAATATGAACAGACACTTCACTAAAGACGACATTCAGGCAGCTAACAGATACATGAGGAAGTGCTCTCGATCATTAGCCATTAGAGAAATGCAAATCAAAACTACAATAAGATTCCATCTCACTCCAACAAGGCTGGCATTAATCCAAAAACACAAAATAATAAATGTTGGAGAGGCTGTGGAGAGATTTCAACACTTATACACTGATGGTGGGAATGTGCAATGGTACAACCACTTTGGAAATCTATTTGGCGCTTCCTCAAAAAGCTAGAAATAGAACTATCATAGGACCCAGGGATCCCACTCCTCGGAATATATCCTAGAGAAATAAGAGCCTTTACACTAACAGGTATATGCACACCCATGTTTATTGGAGCACTATTTACAATAGCAAAAAGATGGAAGCAACCAAGGTACCCATCAAAGGATGAATGGATAAATAAATTATGGTATATTCACACAATGGAATAGTACACATCGGTAAAGAACAGTGATGAATCTGTGAAACATTTCATAACATGGAGGAACCTGGAAGACATTATGCTGAGTGAAATTAGTCAGTTGCAAAAGGACAAATATTGTATAAGACCACTATTATAAGATTTTGAGAAATAGTTTAAACTGAGAAGAATGCATTGTTTTGTGGTTATGAGAGGGGGGAGGGAGGGAGGGTAGGAGAGGGATATTTACTAATTAGATAGTAGATAAGAACTACTTTAGGTGAAGGGAAGGACAACAGTCAATACAGCAGAGGTCAGCACAACTGGACTAAACCAAAAGCAGTTTCCTGAATAAACTGAGTGCTTCAAAGGTTAGCGAAGCAGGGGCAGGGGTTATGGGACCATGGTTTCAGGGGACATCTAAGTCCATTGGCATAATAAAATCCATTAAGAAAACATTCTGCATCTCACTTTGAAGAGTGGCGCCTGGGATCTTAAATGCTAGCAAGCAGCCATCTAAGATACATCAATGAGTCTCAACCCACCTGGATCAAAGGAGAATGAAGAACACAAGGACACAAGGTAATTACAAGCCCAAGAGACAGAAAGGGCTACATGAACCAGAGACTACATTGTCCTGAGACCAGAAGATCTAGATGGTGCCTGGGCACAACCGATGACTGCCCTGACAGGGAACACAGTGGATGACCCCTGAGGGAGAGGGGAACAGTGGGATGCAGACCCCAAATTCTCATAAAAAGACCAGACTTTATGGTCTGACTGAGACTAGAAGGACCCTGGTGGTCATGGTCCCCAGACCTTCTGTTGGCCCAGGACAGGAACCATTCCTGCAGCCAGCTCGTCGGACATGCATTGGACTGGACAATGGGTAGTAGAGGGATGCTGGTGAGGAGTGAGCTACTTGGATCAGGTGGACACTTGAGACTATGTTGGCACCTCCTGACTGGAGGGGAGATGGGAGGGTAGAGGGGCTTAGAAGCTTGCGAAATGGACACGGAAAAAGAGAGTGGAAGGAGGGAGCAGACTGTCTCATTAGGGGGGAGAGTAATTGTGGGTATGTGGTAAGGTTTTTTTTAGCAAGGTGTATAGGAAACCCTGGTGGAGTAGTGGTTAAGTGCTACAGCTGCTAACCAAAAGGTCAGTGGGTTGAATCCACCTAGGTGCTCCTTGGAAGCTCTACGGAATCAACTCAACGGCAGTGGGTTTGGTTTTGGTAGCAAGGTGTATATAAGTTTTTATGAGAGAGACTGGCTTGATTTGTAAACTTTCACTCAAAGCAAAATAAAAAATATATATTTATCATCAAATACAGAAAAAGAGGGGGGCTTACTGGACTGGTTCACACTTGAGGACTCCCTGAAATCACTGCTTTGAGATACTCTTCAAACTTTGAACTGAAACTAATCCCAGTAGCGAAATAACAGATTGGCTCACAAAATAATGAATACCTCTCATAAGTAACGTGCCGCTTTAAAAAAATCATCTATATGAGAGCAAATGGTAAACAATTACTTTAAAACAAAGATGAGGAATGTAAGAGTCAGGGGAAGTAGATTATTGGAAGGTTGCAATTGCCTATCTAGGATAAAACTATTGGTCTCTACTCCTCCAGAATAAAAGAAAGAAAGAAACCAAAGGCTCAAAGAAGAAACTAGTCTACAGGACAAATAGTCTACATGAGCCATGACCTCTTCTACCTTGAAACCAAAAAAAAAAAAAAAAAAATAGATGGTGCCCGGCTACCACCTCCGACCATTCTTATCAGGGCCACAGTAGATGGACCCTGATAGTATGGGAGAAAAATGTGGAATAGAACCTCAAATTCATAAAAAACTAAACAAAAACCAGACTGGTTGAGACTGGAGGACTACTGTCCTGAGATACTCTTTAAACCTTGAACCGAAACTAGACCTGAGGTTATCTTTTAGCTAAATAATAGATAAATAGGCTCCTAAAATAAAGAATACCACCCATGACGACTGTGATCCTATAAAAAATCATCTTTATGGGACCAAATAGTCAACAATTACTTTAAAACCAAGGTAAGAATGCAAGGAGGCAGGGCAACTAGATTAATGAAAGTGGAACAACCATAACAGAAATATTGAGAATGTTCACGAATCATGAAGAATGTACCCAATGTCACTGAACAATCTGTGCAGAAATTGTTGAATGAGAACCTAAACTGCTATATAAGCCTTCACTAGAAACATATTATTATACTAAAAAGAGTATTTTCTAATTTCCTTTGTGATTTCTTCTTTGAACCAAGAATTATTTAGAAGTACACTGTTTAATTTTCTACTATTTGGAAAATTTATGGATATTTTATTGTTATTGGTTTCTAATTTCATAGCATTGTGGTCAGATAACATACTCTATGACGCCGATCCTCCTGAATGTATTGAAAGCTGTTTTAGGGCAGTGGCATAGTGGTTAAGGGATGTGGCTGCTAACCAAAAGGTCAGCAGTTTGAATTCACCAGTGGCTCCATGGAAACTTCATGGAGCAGTTCTACTGTCTGATGGAGTCACTATGAATCAGAATCAACTCAACAGTATAAGGTACTTAAGGTCCCCTGGTGGTACAATGGTTAAGCACTCGGCCGCTCACCGAAGGCTTAGAGGTTCAAATGCACCAGCCACTTTGTAGGAGAAAGATGTGGCAGCCTTCTTCCATAAGACTACAGCCTTGGAAACCCTATGAGGCACTTATAGCCAGTACTAGGGTCGCTATGAGTCAAAACTGACTCAATAGCAATGGGTATCTAAAGTCCTCAGGTGGCACAAGTGGTTTGCTTTTGTCTATTAACCTAAAGGTTGGTGGTTCAAACCTACTCAGTGGCACCACAGAAGAAAGGCCTGGCAATCTGCTTCCATAAAGATTAGAGCCAAGAAAACCCTATGAAACAGTTCTACCGTAACACATGGGGTCACCAAGAGTTAGAATTTGGGTTATATGGTCTAGTTTGATGAATGCTGCATGTATACTTGCAAAGAATTAGACTCTGCAATGGTTAAGTGTATTATTTCTGTAAATGGCAATTAGGTTAATCTGGTTGATAATGCTATTCAAATCTTTTATATCCTTACTGATTTGTCTATGTGTTCTAACAATTAATAAGGAAGAGGTGTTACTATCTCTTTTTGTTTGACTTTCTGCAATTTGAATATGATATGCCTGGGTGCAGATTTTTTCGTGTATATCTTGCTTTGTCGCTATGAGTAGGAATCGGTCCGACAGCAACGGGGTTTGGTTTTGAATTTATCTTGCTTAGTGTTTTCTGGGTCTACTGGATTTGTAGTTTGGTGTCTGTCAACAATTTTGGAAAATTCTCAGTCCTTGCTGCTTCAAGTCTTTCTTCTGTTCCTTTCTCTCTTCTCCTCTTAGTATTCCCATTATGCGTATGTTACATGTTTTGTGATTGCCCCACAGTTCTTGGATAGTCCTTTTTTTTTTCCTCCAATCTTTTTTTCTCTTTGACTTCTAGTTTGAGAAGTTGCTACTGAAATATCTTCAAGCTCACTGATTCTTCCCTCAGCTATTTCCAACCTACTAGTAGGGGCATCAAATGCCTTATTCATTTCTGCTGCAAATTTTGATTTCTCACATTTCCTTATTGTTCACAATTTTTTTGGTTAGACTACTCATCTATTCTTGCCTGTTGTCCACTTTTTCCATCAGAGCCCTTAACATATTAATCATAGTCATTTGAAATCCCCAGTCTGATAATTCTAACACCTCTGGCATTATCTGAGTCTGCTTGTGATACCTAGCCTTTCTCTTCAGATTGTTTTTTGCTTTATAGTATGCCTTGTAATTTTCTGTTGAAAGCCAACATGATGTATAGGTAAAAGGAACTTATTCTTTTGGATGTAAAGTTTTGTAATGTTCATGCAGAGGTAAAGTGTGGGGAAAGGGAATGCTTGTATGGAACATAAGTCATATTATGTCACTCTTCTACTTAAACTTTGCCTTTTCTCTCAAAGGAAAAGTCAAAGTCCTCTAAGTGGCTAACAAGTCCTACATGATCTGGCTTCCATTACTACTTTGGTCTCACCTCCTACTGCATTCCCCCCTTGCTCCATTATAGCCTTTCTGGTTTCCTTACTGTTTCTCTAACACATCAGGCATGCTCTTGCCTCAGGACCTTTGTACTTGTGTCCTCTCCTGAAATGGTCTTTCTTTAGCCATTCCCACGGCTTGTGCTCGACGCAAATGTCACCTTATCATAGACACCTTCCTTTCTACCCTACATTAAAAGCAATCCTCCTTCCCGCATCTACCTTCTCACCCTCTCCTAGAATTCCCTTTCCTCTTATGCAGCTTCATGCTTTTCTCCAAAGCACATTTCACCATCTTATTTGTCTGTTTATTTATTATCTATCTTCCTGACTATAGGATGTATGTTCCACGAGGGCAGAGTCTTGCCGTTTTTCATTCACTGCTGGATACCCCCTGCCTAGAACAGTGCCCAGTACATAGCAGCACTCAATAAACATTTGTTGGATAGAATACTAAAGAATAGACT
Source organism: Loxodonta africana (assembly GCF_030014295.1). Taxonomy (NCBI): domain Eukaryota; kingdom Metazoa; phylum Chordata; class Mammalia; order Proboscidea; family Elephantidae; genus Loxodonta; species Loxodonta africana. Next base: position 104,853 of record NW_026975250.1, on the reverse strand, counting down.
AATCAATGGAAAGATGCAATTATTGGGCAGCACTGAGAACTGGAAAACCTGCTTTAAAGCCTTGATTCTGACTCCATAAAAAGTTTCCCAATGACTTCCCCTTTCTGCTTCCCTAGACCTCCTTGCTCCAGCCCCATCTCTTTCATAGCCTTTCCAGCTTTCCACCCAATGCTGGAAGCGGCAGTGCCTGAAGCAGACGGTCCACCGGGCACGGGTAGGACACAAAGTGATGGTGCAAGGGCAGGGAAGGCAGCTGCGATAGCTTATCCATATCCATACCTTAGCTTTGGTTGGCTGTGCTGAAAAAGATCCACGTAAATCCTGTAGGATGCCACTAGACAACATAATAGAGAATTTGTCGTAAAATAAGGAAGAGTTCACTGACTCAGCTGATAAGACATTGAGACTCTTCATCTTGGAGTTGTCCACTCATCCAGGCTCTGGGCACAATCTTTAGTTCACAAAGAAGCCATGGTATAAAAGATCTAACTGTGAAAACAGATTGTTTGGGCTCAGATCCTGACTCTGTCACTTACCAACTATGGTATCTTGGAAAATTTGTGTCATTAAACTGGGTCAGTTAAAAGGATATAATAATATCAATCACATACAGATTTTGGAAGGATTAAATAAGTGTGAAGTGGTAACTACAGAAACGGGCACAGAGGGAGGGCTCTATGAGAGGTATTGTTACAATTATTAAATATTACCATCACCACCCCAGTACATACAAAATGAACTTCAGTATTTTCAAGGGTGGGAAAATTAATATACAGAAAAAAAAAATATTTTTAATGCTCTTTTAACACAGATATCATCTAAGCCTTCGTAATTACACCATGTGATGCAAAAAGACCAAAACTGTCTATAAACATTTGATGAAGAAAATCATCGTAATTTCAAAAAGAATGAAATATCTTACTGTAAAGTTTTCACCCATCTTGTTCTTCCCAACACCTATGAGAAGTCCTAATAGCACACAAAGATAAAAGAGCAAAATAGGATGAAAATCCCAATGAATTAATGTCGGAAAATTGTATGATGTTCTTTAACATTAAAAATAAATAAATCTGACTTTAAACTAAAGTATTACACACTACTAAAAACTTGATCATGACATGTAACAGAGTTTAACGTACATTTTCACCCATATGAATTAAATTTTTTTTTTAAATAATTTTTATTGAGCTTTAAGTGAACATTTACAAATCAAGTCAGTCCGTTACATATAAGCCTATATACACCTTACTCCATACTCCCACTTACTCTCCCCCTAATGAGTCAGCCCTTCCAGTCTCTCCTTTCGTGGCAATTTTGCCAGTTTCTAACCCTCTCTACCCTCCCATCTCCCCTCCAGACAGGAGATGCCAACACAGTCTCAAGTGTCCACCTGATACAAGTAGCTCACTCTTCATCAGCATCTCTCTCCTACCCATTGTCCAGTCCCTTCCATGTCTGATGAGTTGTCTTCGGGAATGGTTCCTGTCCTGGGCCAACAGAAGGTTTGGGGACCATGAACGCCAGGATTCCTCTAGTCTCAGTCAGATCATTAAGTCTGGTTTTTTATGAGAATTTGGGGTCTGAATCCCACTGATCTCCAGCTCCCTCAGGGGTTCTCTGTTGTGCTCCCTGTCAGGGCAGTCATCGGTTGTGGCCGGGCACCAACTAGTTCTTCTGGTCTCAGGATGATGTAAGTCTCTGGTTCATGTGGCCCTTTATATCTCTTGAGCTCATAGTTATCGTGTGACCTTGGTGTTCTTCATTCTCCTTTGCTCCAGGTGGGTTGAGACCAATTGCTGCATCTTAGATGGCCGCCTGTTAGCATTTAAGACCCCAGACGCTACATTTCAAAGTGGGATGCAGAATGTCTTCATAATAGTATTATTTTGCCAATTGACTTAGAAGTCCCCTCAAACCATGTTCCCCAGACCCCCGCCCCTGCTCCGCTGACCTTTGAAGCATTCATTTTATCCCGGAAACTTCTTTGCTTTTGGTCCAGTCCAGTTGAGCTGACCTTCCGTGTATTGAGTGTTGTCCTTCTCTTCACCTAAAGTAGTTCTTATCTACTAACTAATCAGTAAACAACCCTCTTCCACCCTCCCTCCCCCCTCGTAACCACAAAAGTATGTGTTCTTCTCAGTTTATACTATTTCTCAAATCTTATAATAGTGATCTTATACAATATTTGTCCTTTTGCCTCTAATTTCACTCAGCATAATGCCTTCCAGGTTCCTCCATGTTATGAAATATTTCACAGATTCGTCACTGTTCTTTATCGATGCGTAGTATTCCATTGTGTGAATACATCACAATTTATTTAACCATTCATCCGTTGATGGACACCTTGGTTGCTTCCAGCTTTTTGCTATTGTAAACAGAGCTGCAATAAACATGGGTGTGCATGTATCTGTTTCTGTGAAGGCTCTTATTTCTCTAGGGTATATTCCGAGGAGTGGGATTTCTGGGTTGTATGGTAGTTCTATTTCTAACTGTTTAAGATAACGCCAGATAGATTTCCAAAGCGGTTGTACCATTTTACTTTCCCACCAGCAGTGTATAAGAGTTCCAATCTCTCCGCAGCCTCTCCAACATTTATTATTTTGTGTTTTTTGGATTAATGCCAGCCTTGTTGGAGTGAGATGGAATCTCATCGTAGTTTGAATTTGCATTTCTCTAATGGTTAATGATCAAGAGTATTTTCTCATGTATCTGTTAGTTACCTGAATATCTTCTTTGGTGAAGTGCGTGTTCATATCCTTTGCCCACTTCTTGATTGGGTTGTTTGTCTTTCTGTGGTTGAGTTTTGACAGAATCATATAGATTTTAGAGATCAGGCGCTGGTCGGAGATGTCATAGCTGAAAATTCTTTCCCAATCTATAGGTGGTCTTTTTCCTCTTTTGGTGAAGTCTTTAGATGAGCATAGGTGTTTGATTTTTAGGAGCTCCCAGTTATCTGGTTTCTCTTCGTCATTTTTGGTAATGTTTTGTATTCTGTTTATGCCTTGTATTACGGCTCCTAAGGTTGTCCCTATTTTTTCCTCCATGATCTTTATCATTTTAGTCTTTATGTTTAGGTCTTTGATCCACTTGGAGTTAGTTTTTGTGCATGGTGTGAGGTATGGGTCCTGTTTCATTTTCTTGCAAATGGATATCCAGTTATGCAGCACCATTTGTTAAAAAGACTATCTTTTCCCCAATTAACTGACACTGGGCCTTTGTCAAATATCAGCTGCTCATATGTGGATGGATTTATATCTGGGTTCTCAATTCTGTTCCATTGGTCTATGTGTCTGTTGTTGTACCAGTACCAGGCTGTTTTGACTACTGTGGCTGTATAATAGGTTCTGAAATCAGGTAGAGTGAGGCCTCCCACTTTCTTCTTTTTCAGTAATGCTTTGCTTATCCGAGGCTTCTTTCCCTTCCATATGAAGTTGGTGATTTGTTTCTCTATCACATTAAAAAATGACATTGGAATTTGGATCGGAAGTGCATTGTATGTATAGATGGCTTTTGGTAGAATAGACATTTTTACTATGTTAATTCTTCCTATCCATGAGCAAGGTATGTTTTTCCACTTAAGTAGGTCCTTTTTAGTTTCTTGTAGTAGTACTTTGTAGTTTTCTTTGTATAGGTCTTTTACATCTTTGGTAAGATTTATTCCTAAATATTTTATCTTCTTGGTGGCTACTGTGAATGGTATTGATTTGGTATTTCCTCTTCGATGTTCTTTTTGTTAATGTAGAGGAATCCAAGTGATTTTTGTATGTTTATCTTATAACCTGAGACTCTGCCAAACTCTTCTATTAGTTTCAGTAGTTTTCTGGAGGATTCCTTAGGGTTTTCTGTGTATAAGATCATGTCATCTGCAAACAGAGACAACTTTACTTCCTCCTTGCCAATGCCGATGCCCTTTATTTCTTTGTCTAGCCTAATTGCTCTGGCTAGGACCTCTAGCACAATGTTGAATAAGAGCGGTGATAAATGGCATCCCTGTCTGGTTCCCGTTCTCAAGGGAAATGCTTTCAGGCTCTCTCCATTTAGAGTGATGTTGGCTGTTGGCTTTGTATAGATGCCCTTCATTATGTCGAGGAATTTTCCTTCAATTCCTATTTTGCTGAGAGTTTTTATCATAAATGGTTTTTGGACTTTGTCAAATGCCTTTTCTGCATCAATTGATAAGATCATGTGGTTTTTGTCTTTTGTTTTATTTATATGGTGGGTTACATTAATGGTTTTTCTAATATTAAGCCAGCCTTGCATACCTGGTATAAATCCCACTTGGTCACGATGGATTAATTTTTTGATATGTTTTTGAATTCTATTGGCTAGAATTTTGTTGAGGTTTTTGCATCTATGTTTTTGTGATGTCTTTACCTGGTTTTGGTATCAGGGAGATGGTGGCTTCATAGAATTAGTTAGGTAGTATTCCGTCATTTTCTATGCTTTGAAATACCTTTAATAGTAGTGGTGTTAACTCTTCTCTGAAAGTTTGGTAGAACTCTGCAGTAAAGCCATCCAGGCCAGGGCTTTTTTTTTGTTGGGAGTTTTTTGATTACCGTTTCAATCTCTTTTTTTGTTATGGGTCTATTTAGTTGTTCTACTTCTGATTGTGTTAGGTAGGTAGTGTTTTTCCAGGAATTCATCCATTTCTTCTAGGTTTTCAAATTTGTTAGAGTACAATTTTTCGTAATAATCTGATATGATTCTTTTAATTTCTGTTGGGTCTGTTGTGATGTGGCCCTTCTCGTTTCTTATTCAGGTTATTTGTTTCCTTTCCTGTATTTCTTTACTCAGTCTGGCCAATGGTTTATCAATTTCTTTAATTTTTTCAAAGAACCAGCTTTTGGCTTTGTTAATTCTTTCAATTGTTTTCCTGTTCTGTAATTCATTTAGTTCAGCTCTAATTTTCATTATTTGTTTTCTTCTGGTGCCTGATGGATTCTTTTGTTGCTCACTTTCTATTTGTTCAAGTTGTAGGGACAGTTCTCTGCTTTTGGCTCTTTCTTCTTTTTGTATTTGTGCATTTATCGATATAAATTGACCTCTGAGCACTGCTTTTGCTGTGTCCCAGAGGTTTTGATAGGAAGTGTTTTCATTCTCGTTGCGTTCTATGAATTTCTTTATTCCCTCCTTAATGTCTTCTATAACCCAGTGTTTTTTCAGGAGGGTATTGTTCAGTTTCCAAGTATCTGATTTCTTTTCCCTAATTTTTCTGTTATTGATTTCCACTTTTATGGCCTTATGGTCTGAGAAGATGCTTTGTAATATTTCGATGTTTTGGATTCTGCAAAGGTTTTTGTTATGACCTAATATGTGGTCTATTCTGGAGAATGTTCCATGTGCGCTAGAAAAAAAGTATACTTTGCAGCAGTTGGGTGGAGTGTTCTGTATAAGTCAATGAGGTCAAGTTGGTTGACTGTAGCAATTAGGTGTTCCGTGTGTCTGTTGAGCTTCTTACTGGATGTCCTGTCCTTCTCCGAAAGTGGTGTGTTGAAGTCTCCTACTATAATTGTGGAGATGTCTATCTCATTTTTCAGTTCTGTTAAAGTTTGTTTTATGTATTGTACAGCCCTGTCATTGGGTGCATAAATATTTAATATGGTTATATCTTCCTGGTCAATTGTCCCTTTAATCATTATGTAGTGTCCTTCTTTATCCTTTGTGGTGGATTTAACTTTAAAGTCTATTTTGTCAGAAATTAATATTGCTACTCCTGCTCTTTTTTGCTTATTGTTTGCTTCATATATTTTTTTCCATCCTTTGAGTTTTAGTTCGTTTGTGTCTCTAAGTCTAAGGTGTGTCTCTTGTAGGCAGCATATAGACAGATCATGTTTCTTTATCCAGTCTGAGACTCCCTGTCTCTTTATTGGTGCATTTAGTCCATTTACATTCAGTGTAATTATAGATAAGTTTTTTTTTATGTGTTTAGCACTGTCATTTTGATGCTGTTTTATGTGTGTTGTTGACAATTTCATTTTTCCACTTACTTTTTTTGTGCTGAGATGGTTTTCTTTGTAGATTGTGTGTTTCTCATTTTCATAGTATTTGACTTTGTGTTTGCTGAGTCGTTATGTTTTTCTTGGTTTTTATTTTGAGTTATGGACTTGTTATGCCTCTTTGTGGTTACCTTAATATTTACCCCTATTTTTCTAAGTAAAAACCTAACTTGTATTGTCCTATATCGCCTTGTATCTCTCTCCATATGGCAGTTCTATGCCACCTGTATTTAGTCCCTCTTTTTGATTATTGTGATCTTTTACATATTGACTTCAAGGATTCCCTGTTTTGAGCATTTTTTTTTAATTAATCTTAATTTGTTTTTGTGATTTACCTATTTGAGTTGATATCAGGATGTTTTGTGACCTTGTGTTGTTTTGGTATCTGATATTATTGGTTTTCTGACCAAACGATTTCCTTTAGTATTTCTTGTAGCTTTGGTTCGGTTTTTGCAAATTCTCTAAGCTTGTGTTTATCTGTAAATATCTTAATTTCACCTTCATATTTCAGAGAGAGTTTTGCTGGGTATATGATCCTTGGCTGGCAGTTTTTCTCCTTCAGTGCTCTGTATATGTCATCCCACTGCCTTCTTGCCTGCATGGTTTCTGCTGAGTAAAAGTCTGAACTTACTCTTATTGATTCTCCCTCGTAGGAGACCTTTCATTTATCCCTGGCTGCTTTTAAAATTTTATTTTTGGTTTTGGCAAGTTTGATGAGAATATGTCTTGGTGATTTTCTTTTTGGATCAATCTTAAATGGGGTTCGATGAGCATCTTGGATAGATATCCTTTTGTCTTTCATGATGTCAGGGAAGTTTTCTGTCAGCAGATCTTCAATTATTCTCTCTGTGTTTTCTGTCCTCCCTCCCTGTTCTGGGACTCCAATCACACGCAAGTTATCCTTCTTGATAGAGTCCCACATGAGTCTTAGGGTTTCTTCATTTTTTAAAATTCTTTTATCTGATTGTTTTTTCAGCTATGTTGGTGTTAATTCCCTGGTCCTCCAGATCTCCCACTCTGCATTCTAATTGCTCGAGTCTGCTCCTCTGACTTCATATTGCGTTGTCTAATTCTGTAATTTTATTGTTAATCTTTTGGATTTCTGAATGCTGTCTCTCTATGGATTTGTGCAACTTATTAATTTTTCCACTATGTTCTTGAATAATCTTTTTGAGTTCTTCAACTGTTTTATCAGTGTATTCCTTGGCTTTTTCTGCAGATTGCCTTATTTCATTTCTGAGGTCATCCCTGATGTCTTGAAGCATTCTGTAAATTAGTTTTTTATATTCTGTATCTGATAATTCCAAGATTGTATCTTCATTTGGGAAAGATTTTGATTCGTTTGGGGGGTTGTAGAAGCAGTCATGGTCTGCTTCTTTATGTGCTTTGATATCGACTGCTGTCTCCGAGCCAACACTAAGATATTGTAGTGATTTATTCTATATTTGCTCACTGAGTCTTATCTTGTTTTGTTTTCTTTCAATATACATGGATGGGCTACTAGATTGTGCTGTCTTGATTGTTGTAGCCCTTGACTTACTTATGACCTATTACCAGCTGGTTTGGGTTGTTACCAGATATATATGCCTGAGTCCATTCACTATTCTTGAGTAGAGTCTGATTTTGGGTCAAGTGTGTGATGCAGCCTATCACCTATCCACCTTGAGAAGTAGTGGGGATAGTTGTGTGCCCCAGATTCTAGTAGCAGCTGAGGTTCACACTCTGGGGGGGGGGCAGGATGCTGACAGGCTTCCCCCATATGTCAGTGAGGTAGGTGTGTCTCTATTCCTAAAGCACTTTGGTGGGTGGGCTCTGCAGCTGTACCTTAGGCCCCCAATGCAAGTACCTCTACAGATTGGTAGGTGTCACCCTCCTTAGACCCCTAAAGCAGGAGGCTAGGTGGTGTGGGGGGAGCTTCAGCCCTCAGTTCCGTGTTGTGGGTCAGTGAGGGCTCTGTTCAGTACGCAGAGATAGCAGACCTGGGAAACTTGTCTTTCCAGTAAATCCGCTAAAAAAATGCAGTCAGATCCCTATCAGAAATGCCTTTGCATTATAATAGCCACCTTGTTCCCTGTAGGGATGAAAGCTGGAGACTGGATCACATATGCTTGGCTGGAGCTGGTTCTGTGTTTTTAGTCCAATTAGGGAAGGATTTTTGGTTCCTGGGTTTTTTGTGGTTGCTTTTCTCAGGCCGGAAGAATGGGTTAGAAAAAGACCAAAAAAAAAAGGGGGGGAGGGGAAGAAAAACTGTGGAGCAGTTCTCCCTCTGGCTCAGGAAATTCCAATGTTAATGAAGCCGCCTGGGAAGGGGAGGAGAGGGTTCATAAAAACAGGAGAGAGTAGCACCTCGGAATATAGACAAAGTTACTTATCTTGCTTGGGATGACTTTTATCTGAGATTCCCGAGGGGCGTGTTGCCTATGTGCGCTGGCTGGGTAAAGATTGCCCCCAAGGGTCTGGCCCGCAGACCCCGCGGTGAGTTCCTCCACTGCCACTCCAAAGCCCAGCATCAAGGTTCCCTGGCTGAGACGCTGCACTCCCAGCTCCAAAACCAGACGCTGCCTCCCAGGGACTTCTCCTCCCATCAGCCGCATCACTGCGCCGCCCGCGCTGACTGGCTGGCCCCCCTCCCGAGGTCAGTTCAGGGGGGTAGGGCTGCGCTCCGTGTTTGCACCTTCACAGGATGTCCTGCTCAGCTCCCCTGCACCCAGTCCAAAGCCCTGAGTCAAGGTTCCTCGGCTGGGACGCTGCACTCCCGGCTCCAATACCAGTCGCTGCCTCCCGGGGACTTCTCCCACCAGCCGCATCCCCGCGCCGCCCGCGCAGACCAGCTGGGCCCCCTCCCAGTGTCAGTTCAGGGGGGTAGGGCTGTGCCCCGTGTTTGCACCATCACAGGATGTTGTGTTCAGCTCCCCTGCATCCATTCCTAAGCCCGGCGCCAAGGTTACCTGACTGAGATGGTGGCTCCAGGCTCCGAAAACAGTCCCTACTTCCCCGTAGTTGTTCATTCTCCGTCTCTGTCACTCAGATCAACTCTTTAAATCTGTGTTTGTTGCTCAGGGTTTGTAGATTGTCATGTATGTGATCGATTCACTTGTTTTTCTGAGTCTTTGTTGCAAGAGGGATCCGAGGTAGCGTCTACCTAGTCAGCCATCTTGGCTGGAAGCCCTTGTTGGGAGTTTTTGATTAACTTTTCAATCGCTTCTTTTGTTATGGGTCTATTTAGTTGTTCTACTTCTGATCGTGTTAGTTTAGGTAGGTAGTATGTTTCTAGGAATTCATCCGTTTCTTCTAAGTTTTCAATTTGTTAGAGTACAATTTTTGTAGTAATCTGATATGATTCTTTTAATTTCTGTTGGGTCTGTTGTGATATGGCCCATCTCATTTCTCACCTGGGTTATTTGTTTCCTTTCCTGTATTTCTTTAGTCAGTCTGGCCAATGGTTTATCAATTTTTTATATTTTTTCAAAGAACCCTCTTCTGGCTTTGTTAATTCCTTCAGTTGTTTTTCTGTCCTCTAATTCATTTAATTCTGCTGTAATTTTTATTATTTTTCTTCTGGTGCCTGATGGATTCTTTTGTTGCTCGCTTTCTATTTGTTCAAGTTGTAGGGACAGTTCTCTGATTTTGGCTCTTTCTTCTTTATGTATGTGCGCATTTATCAATATAAATTGACCTCTGAGCACTGTTTTCGCTGTGTCCCAGAGGTTTGATAGGAAGTGTTTCAGTCTCGTTGCACTCTATGAATTTCTTTATTCCCTCCTTAATGTCTTCTATAACCCAGTCTTTTTTGAGCAGGGTATAGTTCAGTTTCCAAGTATTTGATTTCTTTTCCCTGATTTTTCTGTTATTGATTTCTACTTTTATGGCCTTATGGTCTGAGAAGATGCTTTGTAATATTTCAACGTTTTGGATTCTGCAAAGGATTGTTTTATGACCTAATATGTGATCTATTTTAGAGAATGTTCCATGTGCACTAGAAAAAAGTATACTTTGCAGCAGTTGGGTGGAGTGTTCTGTATAAGTCAATGAGGTCAAGTTGGTTGATTGTAGCAATTAGATCTTCCGTGTCTCTATTGAGCATCTTACTGGAAGTCTTATCCTTCACCGAAAGTGGTGTGTTGAAGTCTCCTACTATAATTGTGGAGGCGTCTATCTCACTTCAATTCTGTTGAAGTTTGTTTTATGTATTGTACAACCCTGTCATTGGGTGCATAAATATTTAATATGGTTATATCTTCCTGGTCAATTGTCCCTTTAATCATTATGTAGTGTCCTTCTTTATCCTTTGTGGTGGATTTAACTTCAGAGTCTATTTTGTCAGAAATTAATATTGCCACTCTTGCTGTTTTTTGATTGTTGTTTGCATGATGCATTTTTTCCATCCTTTGAATTTTAGTGTGTGTCTCTAAGTCTAAGGTGTGTCTCTTGTAGGCAGCATATAGAAACATCGTGTTTTTTTATCCAGTCTGCAACTCTCTATTGGTGCATTTAGTCCATTTACATTTAGCGTAATAATAGATAAGTATGAATTTAGTGCTGCCGTTTTGATGCCTTTTTCTGTGTGTTGTTGACAATGTCATTTTTCCACTTACTTTTTTTGTGCTGAGAAGTTTTTCTATGTAAATTGTGTGCTCCTCATTTTCATAGTAGTTGAATTTATTTTTGCTGAGTCGTTATGTTTATCTTGGTTTTCATTTTGAAGTATGGACTTGTTAGATCTCTTTTTGTTACCTTAATATTTACTCCTATTTTTCTAAGTAAAAGCCTAATTTGTATCATCCTTTTTTTTTTGTATCTCCATGTTTTCCTCTCCATATGGAAGATCTATGCCTCCTGTATTTAGTCCCTCTTTTTTGATTATTGTAATCTTTTACATAATGACTTCAACTATCCCCTGTTTTGAGCATTTTTTCTTTTTTAAATAAATCATATTTTTGTGTGTGATTTCCCTATTTGAGTTTATATCAGGATGTTTTGTTCCGTGACCTTGTTTTGTATTTGTATCTGACATTATTGATTTTCTGACCAAAGAATTTCCTTTAGTAATTCTTGTAGCTTTGGTTTGGTTTTTGCAAATTATCTAAGCTTGCGTTTATCTGTAAATGTCTTAATTTCACCTTCACATTTGAGAGAGAGTTTTGCTGGATATATGATCCTTGGCTGGCAGTTTTTCTCCTTCAGTGCTCTACATATGTCATCCCATTGCCTTCTTGACTGCATAGTTTCTGCCGAGTAGTCAGAACTTATTCTTATTGATTCTCTTTGTAGGTGACTTTTCGTTTATCCCTGGCTGCTTTTCAGATTTTCTCTTTATCTTTGGTTTTGGCCAGTTTGATGATAATATGCTTTGGTGATTTTCTTTTGGGATCTATCTTGTATGGTGTTCGATGAGCATCTTGTATAGATATCCTTTCATCTTTCACAATGCCAGGGTAGTTTTCTGCCAACAGATCTTCAACTATTCTCTCTGTATTTTCTGTTTTCCCTCCCTGTTCTGGAACTCCAAACACATGCAAGTTATTCTTCTTGATAAGAGTCCCACATGATTTTTGGGTTTCTTCCTTTTTTTAAATTCTTTTATCTGATTTTTCTTCAACTATATTGGTGTCAATTGCCTTATCCTCTAACTCCCTCACTCTGCATTCCAGTTCCTCAATTCTGCTCCTCTGACTTCCTGTGGAGTTGTCTAATTCTGTAATTTTATTATTAATCCTTTGGATTTCTGAATGCTGTCTCTCTATGGATTCTTGCAGCTCATTAATTTTTTCACTATGTTCTTGAATAATCTTTTTGGTTTCTTCAACTGCTTTATCAGTGTGTTCCTTGGCTTTTTCTGCAGATTTCCTTATTTCATTTCTGAGATCATCTCTGACGTCTTGAAGCGTTCTGTGTATTGGTTTTTTATATTCTACATCTGGCAATTCCAGGAATGTATCTTCGTTTGGTAAAGATTTTGATTCTTTAATTTGGGGATTTGTAGAAGCAATCATGGTCTGCTTCTTTATGTGATTTGATATCGACTGCTGTCTTCGAGCCATCTATAATATATTGTAATGATTTATTTTATATTTGCTCACTGAGGTTTATCTTCTTGTTTTGGTTTGTTTCAATATACCCACATGGGCTACTAGATTGTGCTATCTTGATTACTGTAGCCTTTGAATCAGTTATGTCCTATTACCAGCTGGTTTGAGCTGTTACCAAATATATGAGCCTATGAGTCCATTCACTATTCTTGAACAGAATCAGCTTAGGTGTGCTGATTGTGGGTCACCTAGTGTGTGGTGTAGGCTGTCACCTCTTTACTTAGAGGAGTAGTGGTTGTATGCACCAGATTCTAGTTGCAGCATGGGGTCACACTCCGAGGAGGGAAGGATGCTGACAGCCTTCCCCCATGTGCCAGTGAGGTAGGAGTTTCTCTATTCCTAGAGCACTTTGGTGGGTGTGCTCTGCTTCTGTACCTTAGGCACCCAATGCTTGTACCTCTAAAGAGTGGTAGGCCTCACTATCCTCAGACCCCTTTAGCAGATGGTTAGGTGGTGTGGGTGGAGCTTTAGCCCTCAGTTCCCTGCTGTGGATCAGCGAGGGCTCTGTTTAATAGGTAGAGAGGTATCAGACCTCCAAAACTTGTCTTTCCACTGCTTTGCTAAAACTATTACAGTCAGATCTCTGTTAGAATTGCCTTTGCATTATAATAGCCACCTGGTTCCCTGTACGGATGAAAGCCAGAGTCTGTGGATCTCTTTTGCTTGGCTGGAGCTGGTTCTGTATGATTCCAGTTAAGGAAAGTCAGTGAAGGATTTTTCTCTCCCAGATTGTTAATTGCTGCTTCTCTCAGGCCAGGAGAATGGGTTAGAAAAAAAAAAAACCCGCAGAGCACTTCACTCCCTGGCCCAGGAAATTCCAATGTTAATGAAGCCATCTGGGGCAGGGAGGGGAGGGATCAGATAGATAGGAAAGAGTAGCACAATATAGACAAAGTTACTTATCTTGTTTGGTGAAGACTTTTACCTGAGATTCCAGAAAGGCGTGTAGCCTGTGTGTGCTGGCTGGGTTGAGATTGCCCCCGAGGGTCAGGCCTGCATCCTGTGCTTGCGCTGTCTCAGGAAGCCGTGATCAGCTCCTTCGCTCCTAGTCCAAAGCCCATTGCCAAGGTTTTCTGGCTGGGAAGCTGCACTCCAGGCACCAAAGCCAGTTGCTCCTTCCCCGTGATTTCTCCTACTTCTGTTAGCTGCATCAGCATGTAGCCTGCATGCGCTGGCTGGGTTTCCCACTGAGGTTTCTCCAAGGGGTTAGGGCTTTTTCCCGTGCTTTTGCCACCTCAGAAAGCTGTGATCTGCTCCTCTGTACTTAGACCAAAGGCCAGGGCCAATGTTTTCTGACTGGGACACTGGCTCCAGGTTCCGAAAACAGTCTCTGCTTCCCCGTGGGTTCTCGTTCTCCTGTCAGCCGTGTCAGTGTGCAGCCTGCTTGCACTGGCTGAGTCTCTGCCGAGGTTACTCCAGGGGGTTAGGGGTTAGGGGTTAGGGCTACGTCCTGTGTTTGCCCCATCTCAGTAAGCTGTGATCAGCCCAACCACTCTGGCACCAGGGAAGTGCAAGGGCTCAAGGGCTGTGGCGGAGGACGCCAGTTCCAGAAGCAGTCGCTGCTTCACCGTGCGGCTTTTCTCTCCCTTGTCACTCAGGTCAACTCCTTAGTTCCGTGTTTGATGGCCAGGTTCATAGATTGTCATGTATGTGATCGATTCACTTGTTTTTCAGAGTCTTTTTTGCAAAAGGGATCTGTGGTAGCTTCTACCTAGTCAGCCATCTTGGCCCTGCCTCCAGCAAATGGAGTTTCTTAAAAGGAAGTGTAACTATAATTCTCCACCAGAAAAGGAAGAAGAAGGGAGGAAAGGAGGCATTCCTAACAAAACAAGAAAACGTGTGCTCTGCTACTGTTGTCTTTCTTTTTATCCAATGATATTTCTGCCTACAATTTTCTCTGACCAACATCAAGTCAAATAAGCACAAAATATTGATCCCTATCTGCCATTCTGCTTAAGCAGTGATAATGGGATGAACTTGAAAACCTGGATTACACAGATATTTCTTTAAGAGGAATGAAAATTGGTGCAACAGTACATGTAATTCAAAAGTTAATAGGACTCCTATTTATTCTACTTGCCTTCTTTAAAATTAGCTTAATTTTCATATCTCAGTGTCAATCAAGCAAAAAAAAAAAAAATACTACCATAAAGAATTAATAGTGGACTGACTGGTATTAGTTTTGTTTTTTTTTCCTCTCTTCCAGAATGTTCTGAAATCAGATGGTGGTGATGGTTGCACAATACAGTGAATAGAGTAAAAGCAACAGAATTGGACACTCCAAAATATTGAATTTTATGTTATATGAAGTATATCTCAACTTAAGTAAAGAATTAACAGCAGTCTTTATCGGCAATAAGACATTCATCCTTGATCAGAAGCAAAGAGCCCTTTACGTGGTATTAAGGACAAAAAACAGTGAAAATTCTAAGACAGTATCTGGAGTTCTTTTTTCTCTTGGTTTTCCCCTTTCCCCAAACCATCACTATTCTTTTTGCCCTGTCTTCTTCTAGTTTTACCCAACATTGCTAAATAGGGAAGACATTTTATATCATTACAAAGCATCCTAAATCAGCCAAGGGTTTTTCTCCTTCACCAAGCTTGGACTAACTGGAAACCTCTCATGGGTGTGAAAGCTCCTGGCCTTGAAGCTTTCTTCTTTCAGTTCCCCCAAATCAAGGGGGTTTTGTTTCAAAATCAAAATACAGCTGAATGAGCTTTTCAAAATGGACTTGACGGCAGGGCTCTGACCACACTAATTTAAGGAAAGTATTAAAAGCTGAGTGCAGTTTCAAACAACAAAAGTGGGTCGACTCTCAGAGATTCTGCAATAATCTAGCCCCTATCTCTTTCTCCAGCCTCATGTGGCACGACATCCTTGCCTTATACCCTTGGCTCCAGAGACTCTATCTGATATCCTGTTTCCCATTTTCCCTGCCATGCACAGGGCCTTTACACGTGCTATTCCCTCTACCCAGGGCACACTCTCCTCCCGTCTTTGCCTAGTTTATTCCCACTCATCTTTCAGATCTTTCTGAACCAAGTCAAAATATTGGAAGGAGTCTTCCAAACACTGGCCTTGCCTTCTGAAGACACATTTCTTAGATGTTGAGAAATGAAGGATGGTGGAAAATTAAATCTCTGCAGAATAGGTTTGAGGGCACCCTAGAGGCAACTTTATCTTAAAGAATTTTCGTGCAGATCTTGGGAAAGCTAGCGGAGGGACTGAAGGGCTGACCACAGGCTCCCTCCGGATTCACCTGGTGCTAAAGGGAAGGTTCAGCGGCACAGAGAGAGTGCCGGAACCAGGGCAAGAGGAGACTTGAAGGGTCCGGATAGGGATGCTGGGTCACAGGAGGACTGTTTGCTTCATTCCCTCCCAGGCTCTCTGCTTGCCCATTCCTTCTGAAGGAACAGCCTCAGTGAGCTTCCCCTTCCCCACCGGGACCCCAGGCACCACCCCAGGCCCTGCACCTCCCAGCCACTCACCATCCACTGGCACTGAGGGACACGGCAGACCAAGCTGGAGCAGCGCTGCTGCCCAGCGTCCTGGTAGGCAGCTGGGCAGTGGGCCACGGGGGGCTGGCTCGCTCTTCAGCCATGCCATGGTCTGGGCATTCACGGGGTGACACACTCCGGTGTGGGCTCTTCGGTAGGTCGCTTAGTTACCTAGTGCTGCTATAACAGAAATACCACAAGTAGATGGCTTAACAAAGGCAAATTTATTCTCTTACAGTCTAGGAGGCTAGAAGTCTGAATTCAAGGTGCCAGTTACAGGGGAAGGCTTTCTCTCTCTGTTGGCTCTAGAGGAAGGTCCTTGTCATCAATTCTGCCCTGATCTAGGGGCTTCTCAGCACAGGGACCCTGCATCCCAAGGATACATTCTGCTCCTGGCACTACTTTCTTGGTGGTATGAGGTCCCCCTGTCTCTCTGTTCTTTTTTCTCTTTTATACCTCAAAAGAGATTGACTTAATACAAAACCTAATCTTATAGATTGAGTCCTGTCTCATTAACATACCTGCCGATAATCCCACCTCATTGACATCATAGAGGTAGGGTTTACAGTGCATAGGAAAATCACATCAGATCACAAAATCTTGGACAGCACACAATACTGCGAATCATTGCATAGCCAGGGTGATACACAATTTTAGGGGTAGGATTCAATCCATGACAGTAGGAAATAGTAATGTCTTAGAGAAAGTATAGCCAGAATTCTCATTTGAAGTGAGGATGGTGAGATTTTGTCTCACATCTTTGGACATGTTATCAGGAGGGACCAGTCTCTGGAAAAGGACATCTTGCTTAGTAAATTAGGGGGTCAGCAAAAAAGAAAAAAAAATTCCCTCAACTAGATAAATTAACACAGTGGCTACAACAATAGATTCAAATATAGAAATGATTGTGAGGATGGTGGGTGCAGGACCAAGAAGTGTTTTATTTTGTTGTACCTACAGCTGCTATGAGTTGGAATGAACTCAACCGTGTCTCACAACAAAAACAACAGTAATAGCAATATGTAATAATATGGAGGCATTCTCATTTCCATCTTTTGGGTTTTAGACCATTGCATACTGTCTATAAGGGAAATGACACCGTACATTTGTTGCTGGTATAAGACACATACTGTATGCTGAAGGAGTGCCCAACCTCACAGGGTATTGTCTCCCAGATGGTGTCCTGTGACTTCACATTTCAATCAAGCCACCTGCTTCTGGGTGATGGGGCATATAGTAAAACTCATGGCATAAGCCCATAGCCCCAGTGCCTTTTCTGTAAGACCATCTTCTTGGTTATAGATGGTGTTATGTGTGATTCTGTGGTATAGATGAGGCATTTATGAGTCCACATATGGTGGTGCTACTAGAAGCAAAAATCAAACGACCGTGCGTTGCGAAAATCTGCTGCAAAGGACCTCTTTAAAGTGTTATAAAGCAAAGATGTCACTTTAAGGAATAAGGTGCGCCTGACCCTAGCCATGGTGTTTTCATTCACTTCATATGCATGTGAAAGCTGGACAATGAAGGAAGACCAAAAAAGAATTGACAGCTTTCTGTTACAGTGTTGGCAAAGAATGTTGAGTGTACCACAGACTGCCAAAAGAATGAACATATCTGCCTTGGAAGAAGTACAGCCAGAATGCTCCTTAGAAATGAGGATGGTGAGACTTCATTTCACATACTTTGGACATATTATCAGGAGGGACCAGTCACTGGGGAAGGACACCAGGCTTGGTAAAGTCGAGGGTCAGTGAAAAAGAGGAAGACCAAAAATGAGGTGAATTGACACAGTGGCTGCAACAATGGACTCAAGCATAACAATGATCATGAGAGCAGTGTAGGACTGGGCAGTGTTTCATTCTGTTGTACATAGTGTTACCATGAGCTGGAGCTGACTAGATGGCACCTAACAATAACAAAGTAGAAGCAAGGCTAGCAAGGAAAGAAAAGTCGTATGTAGAATAAGGATCTATTCCAATGTTGGTAAGTAACTGTAACTTCCATGATAAAAGGGCTCCAATGTACGCAATCTGTCCCCATAGCCAACATCAGGGGCCAACTTGGGAATGATGCTTATGGAGGTTCTTATTCTGCTTTTGTCAAGTTGAACACTCAGCAGTGATGATAACCAGATCGATAGCCCCTCGTAAGCATTAATCTGTCTCTATGCATTTTGCCTAGTTTCAGTATTTCATAGAAATGAAATCATACAATATTGGTCCCTTTGTGTCTAGCTTATTTCACTTAGCATAATGTTTTCAATGTTCATACATGTTGTAGCATAAATCAGAAATTCATTTCTCTTTATGGCTGAATAATATTTGTATGGATATATGACATTTTGTTTATCCAATTGTTCATTGATAGACATTGGGTTGTTTCTACCTTTTGGCTATTGTTCATAATTCTGCTATGAGTTGTCACGTACAAATTTCTGTCTGGACATATGTTTTCATTTCTCTTGGGTATATACCTACTAGGGTGGAATTGCTGGGTCA
The DNA here is from genome assembly GCF_030014295.1 of Loxodonta africana. Taxonomy (NCBI): domain Eukaryota; kingdom Metazoa; phylum Chordata; class Mammalia; order Proboscidea; family Elephantidae; genus Loxodonta; species Loxodonta africana. Next base: position 86,769 of record NW_026975250.1, on the reverse strand, counting down.
TACGGTAACACCGTGTTTAATCGTTTGAGAGCTGCCAGACTGATTTCCAGCTGCACAATTTTACATCTCTACCAGCAGTGTATCAGCGTTCCTATTTCTCCACATCCTCGTCAGCACTTGATGTTATCTGACTTTTTGATTCTAGTCATCTTAATGGGTGTGGAGTGTTATCTCATTGTGGTTTTTATTTACATGTCTTGGCATGAAAAGATGCCAAATATCTTCTCATGTGCTTATTAGCTATATGTATACATACTTTGGAGAAACATGTATTCAGGTCCTTTGCATATTTTTTAGTTGGATTGTTTGTCTCTTTATTCTTGGGTTGTGAGAGTTCCTTATTCTAGATATAAGTACCTTACCAGATACATGATTTGCAAAAAATTTCCCATATTTTGTGGGTCGTCTTTTCATTTCCTTGTTTCTTGAAATGCTGATTTATGGTTCCAATTACCTCTTTTCTGATAGAGGCAGCTAAGGTCTCATACTCACATGGTGTCTTGCGATCAAGAGGTCAGTATTTACCACTGCCCAATACTTAGGTACTACTAGACTACCAGTTCCATTGACTTGACTCTGACTCATGGGCACCCTATGCATGTCAGAGTAGAACTGTGCTCCATAGGGTTTTCAATGGCAGGTTTTTCAGAAGTAGATTTGCAGGCCTTTTTTCCGACGTGCCTCTGGGAGGGCTTAAACCGTCAAACTTCCAGTTATCATTCAAGAATATAAACTATTTATACCACCCAGGGAAAATAGCCAGGTAGGAACTGCCTATCAAATGGAGAATAGTTGACAGTACTCTAAAAACGCTAAGGGTCTCAACTGCAATTCTACTCTTTGATTTTTCCAAGGCTTTATAAGGCATCCCTATGGAGAACCTGGTGGTGTAGTGGTTAAGAGTTTGGCTGCCAATCAAAAGGTCAGCAGTTCGAATCCACCAGGCAGTCCCTGGAAACCCTATGGGGCAGTTCTACTCGGTACTACAGGGTTTCTGTGAGTTAGAATCTACTCAAAGGCAAGGGGATCTACCATAGAAAAAAGAAAGAATACCCATTGCTGTCGAGTTGCTTTTGACTCAGTGACCCTGCAGGACAGAGTAGAACTGCCTTATAGGGTTTCCAAGGATGTAATCTTTATGAAAGCAGACTCCCATATCTTTCCCCCACAGAGCACCTGGTGGGTTCGAACTGCCAACCTTTCAGTTAGCAGCTAAGTGCTTTAATTACTGCACCACCAGGGCTCCTTTTCTATCTGCCATAGACATTTAAATTAGCATTGCATTTCTTGTGGCATGAGGCCAAAGTGGTAAGACAGCTTGCACTGCAGTCTGGATCTGCTCCAGAGCGCTCTCTTGCTGTGAACTGCCTTTAGAGCTGTAAGCCTTATGTGTTACCACATAGTAAGTGGTCCCAAAAACACTGTGTCCTTTATTCATGGTGGTAGTACATGAAAGTTCCCTGGGTTCTAAATATAGTCATAGATCAATCGTCTGTAGACATAGTCCTGAGAAAGTGTGCTGCTGTCCTTGCCAAGTGAAGGCAAACTGCTTCTGATTATTTTTGCTGATAGAATACAACTTAAACCATTTACTGAATCAAAGCTACATAAGAGTTTCCAGTAGTGACAATGGATCTGGAACACAGCTGCAATTGGCATCAACAATTAAGTTGAGGATTAACCACCAATATTCTCCAACTCGTCTGGTTTTTGCTCTGGCAAATCAGACAAGTAACACTGAATGATTAAATATCCTGATTTAACTGTCTTGTTTACACCTCTTGTCTTACCACCCCATGCAATTTAATATTTGACCAAGGTTTTTCATTTTTTAAAGAAATGTCATTAGTAGAACTAACATAAGCTGAAAGTAGAGACCTCAGTTTTGCACTTCCATCTCTTGCATGTTCCCATCTAGTACCGTAATATGTGAGATACACATGCAGCTCTCAGCTGAAAATGTTATTAAACATGGACAATAACCAGTGTCCCAACTCTTTTTTCCTGATCCTGTCCTGGTGCAATATAACTAACTTCTATCATCCAAGGACAGTATGCAGAATGATCAATAATAAAAATCATGCATCTCTAGATAATTCGTTATGGCCTCTGGTCCTGGTAGGAGAAGTATTAAAGCTTCTGCCAGCTACTTCATTTAGCAGGTAGTTTTTCAGTGGCTTGTGCTATGGCCTGTAAGATGCATAAAGTCACCAGGCTGCCAGTCAGATGGTCAGTGAATGTGGGACATTATATATTAGGTTTATGTGAAATATAGGCAAAACATAGGGACTGAGAGAAATCCTGTCATAGAGCACTTAGCGTGTAGTTTGAATGCTCTTGCTTCATAGAACGAGCATTTTTGTCTGGTGTAAATCTACAATGATTTAGTTATTTTTTGTTTAGTAACACTTTTTATTTTGCAAAAAATACTTTTAGTAGCAATTGGTTTAAGAACTGAAGTGCATGTCTAGTAAAATATTAAGTACTATATTTTCATGTCTCAGGATAGTTGATGATGAACATGTAAGTTCCCAAAATGTCTGTTGACATTTTCCGTCCATCATGGAGCTCAGGGATATCACTGACAATCTGAAAATCTAAATGCACATATCTGCTGAAGAAACATCAGCAACCACTTCAAAAGTTCCTGGTTATTTTAAGAACATTGCTCAAAGACAGTATTTTTTAAAGACATTTTGACATATACAGCACAGGTCTATTACATATCAATCTATGAAACATGACTTTTCAATTAGATCAAATGGCTGGCCTTCTAAATTAATTTTGTTCATTTTTTCAAGTTTTCTTGTGCACATATGTTGGTTCTATTAATGGGTAAATGATGCCAGTTCTATAGTGGTACCAACAGATACTTTAAATAGAAAATCAGTTAACCCCATTCATGGTTCAATTTTTTTTTTTTTTTTTGTCTAATACATGACATCCAAATAATTGTTTTCAAAACTCCTTCTGTTAAAGAAAAACATTTGACACTATATAAAGGCTGTTGTAAATTTAATCCCCCCCCAGTGATTATATAAATTCGGTTGGTAAAATAATACAATTAATAAACTTCTCGATGTTTCTTGAATAAATTTTGATGCCGTAATTCATAATTCCAGGAAGCTATGATATTCTTTAGTTACTGAAAAATTTTTGAAGTATTTGATGTTTTCTTCCCCCACTGAAACTCCTTCTTCTCTCTCTCCCCCCACCCCCTCATTTGATTCCCTATTTTTAACAAGTTGGATCTCCTAGTTTTCTAATTTTCTACCTTTTTGCCTTTCTGCTATACCTTCTGAGAGATTTTTTCAACTTTATCTTCTAATCCAGCTATTGAGTTGTCACTTTTGATACATCTTAATTTCCCAGAACTATATATATTTTTGTACACTGAATAGTCCCCCCCCCTTTTTTTGTTTTTATAACACCCTGTTCTACATTCCTGATAAAGAATAATGACAAATCTGTGAAGCATCTCCTAACAGGGATGAATCTGGAGGACATTATGCTGAGTGAAATGTCAGTTACAAAAGGACAAACATTGAGTGAGACCACTACTGTAAACACTCACGAAAAGGTTTAAGTACAAAAAGGAACAATCTTTGATAGTTATGAGGGCACGGAGAGGGGTGGGGATGGAAAAAGATTTAATAGACAATAGATAAGTAGAAGCTTTGATGAAGGATAAGATAGTACACAATACCGAGAAAGCCAGCACAACCTGAATGAGACATGGTCATGGTAGCTCCATAGACACACCCAGACTCCCTGAGGGCCTGAATTGCTGGGCTGAGAGCTGTGGGGAACATGATCTCAGGGAATATCTAGCTCGATTGGCATAACATAGTTTATAAAGAATATGTTCTACATTCTACTTTGGTAAGTAGCATCTGGGGACTTAAAAGCCCATGAGCAGCCATCTAGGATACTCCACTGGTCTCAGCCCTTCGGGAGCAAGGAAGAATGAAGAAAACTGAAGATACAAGGGAGAGATTAGTCCAAAGGACTAATGGACCATGTCTACCATTGCCTCTACCAGACTGAGTCCGGAATAACAACATGGTGCCTGGCTACCAATACTGACTCCTGCGACGTGGATCACAATTTAGGGTCCCAGACAGAGCTGTAGAAAAATGTAGAACAAAATTCCAACTCAAAAAGAAAGATCAGGCTTGCTGGCCTGACAGAGATTGGAGAAACCCTGAGAGTATGGCCCCCAGGCACGCTTTCAGGTTGCTCCTGAGGTTCACCCTTTAGCCAAAAATTGAACAGGTCCATGGAACAAAGCAAGACTGAAGGGGAACACCAGCCCTGGGGCAGGGACTGGAAGGTAGGGGGTAACAGGAAATCTGGTAATGGGGAAACCAGGGTTGAGAGTGGAGAGTGTTGACATGTCATGGGGTTGTTAACCAATGTCATAAAACAATGTGTGTACTGACTCTCTGATGAGAAACTAGTTTGTTCTGTAAACCTTCATCTAAAGTACAATAAAATGAAAAATAAAAAAGGAGAAAAAAATGGGCAAAGGAAATGAACAGATACTTCACCAAAGAAAATATTCAAGAGACCAACAGACACATGCAGAAATGCTCACAATTCACTAGCTATTCCCCACCAGAGAAATGTAATTCAAATCACAATGAGCTACCATCTCACCCCAACATTACTGGCCCAAATCACTAAAACAGGAAATAGCAAATGTTGGAGAGGCTGCAGAGAGATCGGAACCCTTATGCATTGCTGGTGGGAATGCAAAATGATACAACCATTTTGGAAAACAATATGGCACTTCCTTAGAAAGCTAGAAATAGAAATACCATATGATCCAGGAATCCCACTCCTAGGAATATATCCTAGAGAAATAGGAGTCATCACAGGAATAGACATAAGAACACCCATGTTCATTACAGTATCGTTCACAATAGCAAAAAGATGGAAACAACCTAGATGCTCATTAACGGATGAATGGATAAGCAAACTGTGGTACATACACACAATGGAGTATTAAACAATGATAAAGAACAACGATGAATCCGTGAAGCGTATCATAACGTGGATGAACCTGAATCTGGAGTGCATTATGCTGAGTGAAATAAGTTAATCACAAAAGGACAAATATTGTATGAGACCACTATTGTACTGAAAAGGTTTATACAGAAAAAGAAACAATCTTTGATGGTTACGAGGCAAGGGAGGGGGACTGGAGAAACACTAAATAGACAATTCATAAGTGGTATCTTTGGTGAAGGGTAAGGCAGTAAACAATATTGGGGAAGCCAGCACAATTTGTAGAAGGCAAGGCCAGGGAAGCTCCACTGACATATCCAAACTCCCTGAGGGACCAAATGACTGGGCTGAGGGCTGTGGGGACCATGGTCTCGGGTAATGTCTAGCTCAATTGGCATCACATAGTTTATAAAGAAAATGTTCTACATTCTACTTTGGGGAGTAGCGTCTGGAGTCGTAAAGTCTGTAAGTGGCCATCTAGGATACTCCACTGGTATCACCCCTTCAGGAGCAAGGAAAAATGAAGAAAACTAAAGACATAAGAGAAAGATTATTCCAAAGGAGTAATGGACCACATCTATGATGGCCTCCACCGGTTTGAGTCCAGTACAACTAGATGGTTCCTGGCTACCACCACTGCGTGCTCTGACAGGGATCACAATAGAGAGTCATGGACAGAGCTGGAGAAAAACGAAGAACAAAATTCTAACTTAAAAAGGAAGACAGGAGAGGCGGGGCCAAGATGGCTGACTAGGTAGAAGCTACCTCGGATCCCTCTTGTGACAAAGACTCAGAAAAACAAGTGAATCGATCACATACATGACAATCTACGAACGCTGACCATCAAACACAGATCTAAAGAGTTGACCTGAGTGACAGAGACTGAGAACAAACAACCACGGGGAAGCAGCGACTATTTTCAGAGCCTGGAGCCTGCGTCCCAGTCAGGAAACCTTGGTGCCAGGCTTTGGACTGGGCGCAGGGGATCTGAGCATGGCATCCTGAGAGGGCACAAATATGGGGAGCAGCCCTAGCCCCCTGAACTGACCTGAGGGGAAGCCCAGCCAGTGCATGCAGGCAGCACAGCGACACGGCTGACAGGAGGAGAAGTCACTGGGAGGCAGCGACTGGTTTTGGAGCCAGAAGTGCGGCATCCCAGCCGGGGAACCTTGGCACTGGGCTGTGGACTGGGAGCGGAGGAACTAACTGTGGCTTCTGAGACAGCACAAGCACGGGTCACGGGCCTGACCCTCGGGGGCAATCTCTACCCAGCCAGCACACATAGGAGAGACGCCCCTCGGGAATCTCAGATAAAATAGTCATTCCAAGCAAGATAAGTAACTTTTGTCTATATTTTGGGGTGTTACTCTCTCCTGTTTTTCTGAACCCTCCCCTCCCCTTCCCAGGTGGCTTCATTAACTTTGGAATTTCCTGAGCCAGAGGGAGAACTGCTCACGGTTTTTCTTTCCCCTTTTTTTTTTGGTCTTTTCCTAACCCATTCTTCTGGCCTGAGAGAAGCAACCACAAAAAACCCAGGGACCAAAAATCCTTCCCTAATTGGACTGAAAGCACAGAACCAGCTCTAGCCAAGCATATGTGATCCACAGTCTGGAGCTTTCATCCCTACAGGGAACAAGGTGGCTATTATAATGCAAAAGCATTTCTGATAGGGATCTGACTGCATTTTTTTTTTTTAGCGGATTTACTGGAAAGACAAGTTTCCCAGGTCTGATACCTCTGCATATTCAACAGAGCCCTCACTGACCCACCACAGGGAACTGAGGGCTGAAGCTCCCCCCACACCACCTAGCCTCCTGCCTTAGGGGCCTAAGGGGGGTGACACCTACCAATCTGTAGAGGTACTTGCATTGGGTGCCTAAGGTACAGCTGCAGAGCCCACCCACCAAAGTGCTTTAGGAATAGAGAAGCGCCTACCTCACTGGCACTTGGCAGAAGCCTATCAGCATCCTGCCCCCCCGGAGTGTGAACCCTTGCTGCTACTAGAATCTGGTGCACACAACTATCACCACTACTTCTCTAGGTGGATAGGTGAAAGTCTACACCACACACTTGATGACCCAAAATCAGATTCTACTCAAGAATAGTGAATGGACTCTTAGGCTTATATATCTGGTAACAGCCCAGACCAGCTGGTAATAGGACATAACTGACTCAAGGGCTACAACAATCAAGACAGCGCAATCTAGTAGCCCATCTACGTATATTGAAAGAAAACAAAACAAGATAAGACTCAGTGAGCAAATATAAAACAAATCACTACAATATCTTAGTGATGGCTCGAAGACAGCAGTCAGTATCAAACCACATAAAGAAGCAGACCATAATTGCTTCTACAACTCCCCAGACTAAAGTATCAAAATCTTTCCCAAATGAAGATACAATCCTGGAATTGCCAGATGCAGAATATAAAAAAACTAATTTACAGAATGCTTCAAGACGTCAGGGATGACTTCAGAAATGAAATAACGCAATCTACAGAAAAAGCCAAGGAACACACAAATAAAGCAGTTGAAGAACTCGAAAAGATTATTCAAGAACATAGTGGAAAAATTAGTAAGTTGCAAGAATCCACAGAGAGACAGCATTCAGAAACCCAAAAGATTAACAATAAAATTACACAATTAGACAATGCAATAGGAAGTCAGAGGAGCAGACTCGAGCAATTGGAATGCAGAGTGGGAAATCTGGAGGACCAGGGAATTAACACCAATATAGCTGGAAAAAAAATCAGATAAAACAATTTTTGAAAATGAAGAAACCCTAAGAATCATGTGGGACTCTATCAAGAAGAATAACTTGCGTGTGATTGGAGTCCCAGAACAGGGAGAGATAACAGAAAACACAGAGAGAATAGTTGAAGATCTGTTGGCAGAAAACTTCCCTGACATCGTGAAAAACAAAAGGATATCCATCCAAGATGCTCATCGAACCCCATTTAAGATTGATCCAGAAACAAAATCACCAAGACATATAATCATCAAACTTGCCAAAACCAAAGATAAAGAGAAAATTTTAAAAGCAGCCAGGGATAAAAGAAAGGTCTCCTACAAAGGAGAATCAATAAGAATAAGTTCAGACTACTCAGCAGAAACCATGCAGTCAAGAAGGGAATGGGATGACATATATAGAGCACTGAAGGAGAAAAACTGCCAACCAAGGATCATATTTCCAGTGAAACCCTCTCGAAAATATGAAGGCGAAATTAAAACCTTTACAGATAGACACAAGCTTAGAGAATTTGCAAAAACCAAACCAAAGCTACAAGAAATACTAAAGGAAATTCATCAGAAAACCAATAATATCAGACACAAGCACAACACAAGGTCACAGAACAGAACATCCTGATACCAACTCAAATAGGGAAATCACAAAAACAAATTAAGATTAATTTTAAAAAGAAAAAAATGCTCAAAACGGAATCATTGAAGTCAAAATGTAAAATCTCACAATAATCAAAAAGAGGGACTAAATACAGGTGGCATAGAACTGCCATATGGAGAGAGATACAAGGCGATATAGGACAATACAAGTTAGGTTTTTACTTAGAAAAATAGGGGTAAATATTAAGGTAACTACCAAGAGGTATAACAACTCCATAACTCAAAATAAAAACCAAGAAAAACATAACGACTCAGCAAACACAAAGTCAAATGTTATGAAAATGAGGAACACACAATCTACAAAGAAAACCGTCTCAGCACAAAAAAGTAAGTGGAAAAATGAAATTGTCAACAACACACATAAAAAAGCATCAAAATGACACCACTAAACACATACTTATCTATAATTACACTGAATGTAAATGGACTAAATGCACCAATATAGAGACAGAGAGTCTCAGACTGGATAAAGAAACATGATCCGTCTATATGCTGCCTACAAGAGACACACCTTAGACTTAGAGACACAAACAAACTAAAACTCAAAGGATGGAAAAAAAATATCAAGCAAACAATAAGCAAAACAGAGCAGGAGTAGCAATATTAATTTCTGACAAAATAGACTTTAAAGTTAAATCCACCACAAAGGATAAAGAAGGACACTACAAAATGATTAAAGGGACAATTGACCAGAAAGATATAACCATATTAAATATTTATGCACCCAATGACAGGGCTGCAAGATACATAAAACAAACTTTAACAGAACTGAAAAGTGAGATAAACACCTCCACAATTATAGTAGGAGACTTCAACACACCACTTTCAGAGGGGGACAGGACTTCCAGTAAGAAGCTCAAAAGAGACACAGAAGACCTAATTGCTACAATCAACAAACTTGACCTCATAGACTTATACAGAACACTCCACCCAACTGCTGCAAAGTATACTTTTTTTTTCTAGCGCACATGGAACATTCTCTAGAATAGACCACATATTAGGTCATAAAACAAACCTTTGCAAAATCCAAGACATTGAAATATTACAAAGCATCTTCTCAGACCACAAGACCATAAAAGTGGAAATCTAACAGAAAAATTAGGGAAAAGAAATCAAATACTTGGAAACTGAACAATACCCTGCTCAAAAAAGGTTGGGTTATAGAAGGTATTAAGGAGGGAATAAAGAAATTCATACAATGCAACGAGAATGAAAACACTTTCTATCAAAACCTCTGGGACACAGCAAAAGCAGTGCTCAGAGGTCAATTTATACCGATAAATGCACACATACAAAAAGAAGAAAGAGCCAAAAGCAGAGAACTGTCCCTACAACCTGAACAAATAGAAAGCAAACAACAAAAGAATTCATCAGGCACCAGAAGACAAATAATAAAAATTAGAGCTGAACTAAATGAATTACAGAACAGGAAAACAATTGAAAGAATTAACAAAGCCAAAAGCTGGTTCTTTGAAAAAATTAACGAAATTGATAAATCATTGGCCAGACTGAGTAAAGAAATACAGGAAAGGAAACAAATAACCCGAATAAGAAATGAAATGGGCCACATCACAACAGACCCAACTGAAATTAATAGAATCACATCAGATTATTATGAAAAATTGTACTCTAACAAATTTGCAAACCTTGAAGAGATGGATGAATTCCTAGAAAAACACTACCTACATAAACTAACACAATCAGAAGTAGAACAACTAAATAGACCCATAACAAAAAAAGAGATTGAAACGGTAATCAAAAAACTCCCAACAAAAAAAGCCCTGGCCCAGATGGCTTTACTGCAGAGTTCTACCAAACTTTCAGAGAAGAGTTAACACCACTACTACTAAAGGTATTTCAAAGCATAGAAAATGACGGAATACTACCTAACTCATTCTATGAAGCCACCGTATCCCTGATACCAAAACCAGGTAAAGACATTACAAAAAAAGAAAATTACAGACCTATATCCCTCATGAACATAGATGCAAAAATCCTCAACAAAATTCTAGCCAATAGAATTCAACAAAATATCAAAAAAAAAAAAAATCCAGCACGACCAAGTGGGATTTATACCAGGTATGCAAGGCTGGTTTAATATTAGAAAAACCATTAATGTAATCCACCACATAAATAAAACAAAAGACAAAACCCACATGATCTTATCAATTGATGCAGAAAAGGCATTTGACAAAGTCCAACACCCATTCATGATAAAAACCCTCAGTAAAACAGGAACTGAAGGAAAATTCCTCAACATAATAAAGGACATCTTTTTTATACAAAGCCAACAGCCAACATCACTCTAAATGGAGAGAGCCTGAAAGCATTTCCCTTGAGAACGGGAACCAAACAAGGATGCCCTTTATTACCGCTCCTATTCAACATTGTGCTAGAGGTCCTAGCCAGAGCAATTAGGCTAGACAAAGAAATAAAGGGCATCCGAATTGGCATAGAGGAAGTAAAACTATCTCTATTTGTAGATGACATGATCTTATACACAGAAAACCCTAAGGAATCCTCCAGAAAACTACTGAAACTAATAGAAGAGTTCAGCAGAGTCTCAGGTTATAAGATAAACATACAAAAATCACTTGGATTCCTCTACACCAACAAAAACAACATCAAAGAGGAAATCACCAAATCAATACCATTCACAGTAGCCCCCAAGAAGATAAAATACTTAGGAATAAATCTTACCAAAGATGTAAAAGACCTATACAAAGAAAACTACAAAGTACTAGTGCAAGAAACTAAAAAGGACCTACTTAAGTGGAAAAACATACCTTGCTCATGGATAGGAAGACTTAACATAGTAAAAATGTCTATTCTACCAAAAGCCATCTATACATACAATGCACTTCCGATCCAAATTCCAATGACATTTTTTACTGTGATGGAGAAACAAATCACCAACTTCATATGGAAGGGAAAGAAACCTCGGATAAGTAAAGCATTACTGAAAAAGAAGAAGAAAGTGGGAGGCCTCACTCTACCTGATTTCAGAACCTATTATACAGCCACAGCAGTCAAAACAGCCTGGTACTGGTACAACAACAGGCAAATAGACCAGTGGAATAGAATTGAGAATCCAGACAGAAATCCATCCACATATGAGCAGCTGATATTTGACAAAGGCCCAGTGTCAGTTAATTGGGGAAAAGATGGTCTTTTTAACAAATGATGCTGGCATAACTGGATACCCATTTGCAGAAAAATGAAACAGAACCGAAACCTCACACCATGCACAAAAACTAACTCCAAGTGGATCAAAGACCTAAACATAAAGACTAAAATGATAAAAATCACGGAAGAAAAAATAGGGACAACTTTAGGAGCCCTAATTCAAGGCATAAACAGAATACAAAATTTTACCAAAAATGATGAAGAGAAACCAGATAACTGGGAGCTCCTAAAAATCAAACACCTATGCTCATCTAAAGACTTCACCAAAAGAGTAAAAAGACCACCTACAGATTGGGAAAGAATGTTCAGTTATGACATCTTCGACCAGCGCCTGATCTCTAAAATCTATATGATTCTGTTAAAACTCAACCACAAAAAGACAAACAACCCAATCAAGAAGTGGGCAAAGGATATGAACACGCACTTCACTAAAGATGATATTCAGGCAGCTAACAGATACATGAGAAAATGCTCTCGCTCATTAGCCATTAGAGAAATGCAAATTAAAACTACGATGAGATTCCATCTCACTCCAACAAAGCTGGCATTAATCCAAAAAACACAAAATAATAAATGTTGCAGAGGCTGCGGAGAGATTGGAACTCTTATACACTGCTGGTGGGAATGTAAAATGGTACAACCACTTTGGAAATCTATCTTGCGTTTTCTTAAAAAGTTAGAAATAGAACTACCATGTGACTCAGAAATCCCACTCCCTGGAATATACCGTAGAGAAATAAGAGCCTTCACGAAGAGATATATGCACACCCATGTTTATTGCAGCTCTGTTTACAATAGCAAAAAGCTGGAAGCAACCAAGGTGTCTATCAATGGATGAATGGTTAAATAAATTGTGGTATATTCACACAATGGAATACTACGCATCGATAAAGAACAGTGACGAATCTCTGAAACATTTCATAACATGGAGGAACCTGGAAGGCATTATGCTGAGTGAAATTAGTCAGAAGCAAAAGGACAAATATTGTATAAGGCCACTATTATAAGATCTTGAGAAATAGTATAAACTGAGAAGAACACATACTTTTGTGGTTACGAGGGGGGAGGGGGGAGGGAGGGAGAGGGTTATATACTGATTAGGTAGTAGATAAGAACTACTTGAGGTGAAGGGAAGGACAATACTCAATACACGGAAGGTCAGCTCAAATGGACTGGACCAAAAGCAAAGAAGTTTCCAGGATAAACTGAATGCTTCAAAGGTCAGCGAAGTAAGGGTGGGGGTTTGGGGACTATGGCTTAAGGGGACTTCTAAGTCAATTGGCAAAATAATACTATTATGAAAACTTTCTACATCCCACTTTGAAATGTGGCATCTGGGGTCTTAAATGCTAAGAAGCGGCCATCTAAGATGCATCAATGGGTCTCAACCCACCTGGAGCAAAGGAGAATGAGGAACACCAAGGTCACACGACAACTATCAGCCCAAGAGACAGAAAGGGCCACGTGAAGCAGAGACTTACATCATCCTGAGACCAGAAGAACTAGATGGTGCCCGGCCACAACCGATGACTGCCCTGACAGGGAGCACAACAGAGAACCCCTGAGGGAGCAGGAGATCAGTGGGATGCAGACCCCAAATTCTCATAAAAGACCAGACTTAATGGTCTGACTGAGACTAGAGGAATCCTGGCGGTCATGGTCCCCAAACCTTCTGTTGGCCCAGGACAGGAACCATTCCCGAAGACAGCTCATCAGCCATGGAAGGGACTGGACAATGGGTTAGAGAGAGATGCTGATGAAGAGTGAGCTACTTGTATCAGGTGGACACTTGAGACTGTGATGGCATCTCCTGTCTGGAGGGGAGATAGGAGGGTAGAGAGGGTTAGAAACTGGCAAAATTATCAGAAAGGAGAGACTGGAAGGGCTGACTCATTAGTGGGAGAGTAAGTGGGAGTATGGAGTAAGATGTATATAAGCTTATATGTGACAGACTGACTTGATTTGTAAATGTTCACTTAAAGCTCAATAAAAATTATTTTTTTAAAAAAGAATATACAAACTTAGAAATGAGATGAGGGGATAACCTGAAGGGGGAAAAAAAAAGGTTGAGTGCAGGGAACTTAAACCTCCCTTTCCACAGTGTATGAAGTGCTAACTTGGTTGACAAAATATGATGCTGAAACTACTATCCAACATGCCAACTCCAATCTTTTTTCTCAAACTGTAGGCTTCAATGCCCTATATTTTGGGAACAACATACATTATATCATCTTTTTTCCAATTTGTATATTCTCTGCAGTGCACCATTGTCTTATTTTCCTTTTATTAGGTTATTACAAATCATCTCTGAAAAGAGACATACTGAAAGCTTTCTGAGAAGCTGCAGATCAAAACTAAGTACACTAGTTTGATAAGAATGGTTACGGTCTTTTAGGAGTACTCCTGATACTTTCAACATATGTATTGGTTGGTCACTTAGCAGTTTTAGAGCGATCTCAATATACGAAACACCCTGAGTATTATTTACAAGGATTGGACCTCTTCTAGGACGTCTTTTTATAGTTATACATTAAATATATTTTAATTATTACTGTTCTTTGTAATAAAACATTTTCTTAGAAGAACATGCTTAGTTTGGAAAAACTGGAATTAAAAATATCATATATGAGAAAAGGGCTTAAAAATACATTTAGTTCTGTAGAATGAGATAGGCATTCTTACTCCTCTTTCATGAAAATATGCGGTTCTACTTCAATGATGGAAACCCTGGTGGTATAGTGGTTAAGTGCTATGACTGTTAACCAAAAGATCAGCAATTTGAATCCACCAGGCTCTCCTTGGAAACTCTATGGGGCAGTTCTACTCTGTCCTATAGGGTCACTATGAGTTGGAATTGACTTGACGGCAATGGGTTTGGGCTTTATTTCAAAGACACATCAGGGAAAAAGTTACAGATTCAAATCCAAGACATTTTACAGCATATTACTTAAATCTTTTGTTCTTCCTTGTGTGGGTCAAAAGATATGCAAATTACTGAGATTTTATGTCAGTTCTCATGGTAAGGGATTTAAGATAATTATTTTATTTCATTACTACAAAAATGCTGAAATATGAGTTAAATAATTTCCTTTAAAGAGATAAAAATTTAAGAAATGTATAGACATAAGATTCAAACCCAATTTATTTGACTTTAAAGAGCTTATATCTAACCATTACTCTTGCCTCCCTAAGAACTTAATTGTTAATTAGTAGTGAAAAATCTCAGGCTTTTTATGTACAGAAAATTACGTTTTGTGTACTTGCTGTTTTTTAGGGGGGTGGAGGGAGTTGAAAAATAAAAGTCAATGAAGGTACAAACACAATCCAGTTAAGGAATCCTAAAAAAAAAAAGTATTATTTAAAATAAAAATAACAAGTGTCACAAGAAATTTGGTTTATGTGGTTAACCTTATGGAGGATATAAAAGCAGGGCTTTAACTGCTACCATACACAAAAATTAATTGCAGATGGATTAAGAACTTGAATGTTAACTTTAAAAAATAAATAAAGGACTACAAAGACAAACGAACAACAAAAAACAAGACAGGACTTGATAGCCAGACAGAGATGGGAGAAACCCTGAAAGTATGACCCCTGGACACCATTTCAGCTCAGTAATGAAGTCACTCCTGAGGTTCACCCTTCAGGCAAAGATTGGACAGGCCTATCAAATAAGACTTAAAAGTTGAGAAAAGGAGGAAAACTCTGGGTATTTTAAATAATATACTATGGTTATGAAAAAGCAGGTTCTCTCCTGTAATTAGGGTTTTTTGTTTTTTTTTTTTAATTGTTGAGGGCCAATCATCCATTTACTTAGTGACATTTCCAAATTATTTCTGCAAAGCTTGTATTCCTTGTCATGTCTGGCCACGGAAGTTTCTGTTCTGTTATCTCAATGGTGAGTTCATGATCTCACAGTGATTTCTTTAAATGCTTGTACCCAAAAAGAAAAAATAATACTCTCCCAGTCTTTGCAGATTGGCTCCAAACTGGGACATCCTTTCAATGCTAACACAGACTGCCTAAAACTCTGCCTTGGCATTCGCTTCCTGTTTGCATGGAGCCCAAAGATCAGCCAGAGGTGCAAGCCTAAGGCCTTGTCAGTATTTTTTTTTTTTTTATGAGCATGTCTCCATCCTTAGGCATGCACATTACACTTCAGATTCCTCAGTATGTATGGTAGCCCTTCACAGTCCTTATTCCACCAACAATCTTCCTCCCAGACTTCTTTTTTTCCAAGGTTTTGGATCTCTGTTTTCTCTGTCCTCCATCCTTTGACCCAGAAGGGAGGACCATTTCTTGGAGCTTTGTACTCCTCAATTTCCATCATACATTTGTTGTTGTGTGCTGTTGAGTCAATTCCAACTCATAACTGACCCTACAGGACAGAGTAGAACTTTGGTCTGTGCCACCTTGAATGTGTGCTCTCTAGGTACATTTTTCCTCCAACCACTCTGAATCTGCTACCAGCGGATATGTGAGTGAGGAAATCAAATTCTATCTCTGGCGGCAGTGTCACAGGTCACTATGTAGGCTCAGGCTAACCTTGACTGTCTTCTGCCCCAGGCAAGGGCCTTCATCCTTCAAAGGAAAAGATGACATGTGGGCACTGGCAGACATTATATTTTGAATCAACACAGGGGTCTGGCTGAGGGTCAATAGGCCAGGTGGCTAGGTAAAGGCCGAGTGGGTGGGGCTAAGGTTTCTTTCCCAATCACCATGGAGACAGCCACAGGAAGGCTGGGTGGAACTTCTGATGGGACATGTCACAAACACTGAGCCAAGAGGAGAGGTCCGGTCTAACTGGCCAGTTCAGCAGAGTCCTCCATTTTGTCCATGGACACTCAATGGCCTCTTCTGGTTTGGCCACAGGAATTGAGCACATCAGGGAATATCTTCACAGGTGGAAACCCCTGATGTGGACAGGTTCAAGACACTGGGAGAGCAGGCCAGGTACCTGCACTCTACTTACTTGATATCAGTAGGCATGGTGACCTCGATTAGCATCTATGGTCTCTCTCTGGATGTGTTCATTTGGAGAAATCTCTTCATTCTACCCCTGAGAAACATCATGAGTGCCTGAGAGAGAGAATGGAGATGAAAGGGGGAAGTCTTTTGGCTGTACCGGTTCCCCATGGCCAGAGAATATGAGGTAGTCTATCGGGATGGTCTTAGATACTGATGATTGACATGGGAAATACACCACGGGTAGACCCTGGCCAGGTGGAGCTTGTGGGCAGATGCAAGCCCCTCTGGCGACTACTAATTCTGCTGATACGTAGTACGGTGGAAAACCCCGCCAAGTGGAAAGGGTAGATAAGATTGACCGATACCAGCCAGGGGCCTCTCCTGAGACTAAAGATCCCAACCTGGTCTCAACCTCATCACCTCAGCACACACTATGTCTGCACATATAATTCTGCCTTTATCTCTGAATGTTTTATGCTACTAGGAAAAAAAGCATGCCACTCAGCCAAAGGTAGTTCCGAGAAAATGAAGTGAAACTGCCATTTTCAAATGTTTGCTCTGTACGTGTCCCCTGCCTCTGGTGGAACAGGGTGTAGCTGGCCTCCGAAGACAAGGCCGAAACCCTGGCAGCCAGGGCCCCAGCAGTCCAGAGGCTTCTGGACGTGGGGATGTGGATGACCTGTTTGCCACATACAGGAGGGAGTCTTGGGCCCTAGACTGGCTCACCATTCAATTCTACGTAGCCCAGTAAGGTCACTGGCCCTTGGCTGGTGCCTCATTGAATGTGTGCTCTCTAGCGATAGTTCTCCTCCTGTCATGATCATTCTGCCACCAGGGGATATGTGAATGTCAAAGTCACCGTCTATCACTGGCAGCAGTGTCACAAGTCACTAGAGATCGAGGCACAAGCTGACCTTAGCTGTCTCTGTCCCAGGAAAGG
Source organism: Loxodonta africana (assembly GCF_030014295.1). Taxonomy (NCBI): domain Eukaryota; kingdom Metazoa; phylum Chordata; class Mammalia; order Proboscidea; family Elephantidae; genus Loxodonta; species Loxodonta africana. The sequence continues at coordinate 69,264 of NW_026975250.1, read as the reverse complement.
GCCCGAACCCTTTGTTCCAGACGGTGACACCTCTGCCCTGGTGGACATTAATTCTGACAACACAGAGCACGGGGTGAGGGTCAGCAGGCCATGCAGGCTAAGTGAACATCGGGTGGGCGAAGCTAAGGCTTGTTTGCTATCACCAAGGAGACAAGCCTCAGAAGAGTGGGAGGAGCTTCTGATGGGCTAGCTGACAACTACTGAGCCAACGGTAGAGATCTGGCCCACCTGGCGGATGATACAGGGCCCTCCATTGTCACCTGTGACACAGTGGCCACCTCTGGCTGTGGCCAAAGGATTTCACCACACCCTGGGAAAGGCAATTCAGGCAGATGGGAGCCCCTGATGTGGACAGGTTCAGGGCATTGGCAGAGCATACCAGGTACCTGTTTTCCACTTTTCTGAGAGTATCAGTAGGCAAGACAGCCCCACTCAGCTTCTCTTACCTCTCTCTGTCTCTCTCTGGATGTGTTAATTCTGGGAACTCTCTTTATTCTACCCCTGAGACACATCACAGCTTGGAGTGCCTGAAAGAGTGCCTAGAGACAAAAGACCAAAGGGGGAAGGCCTCTGGCTGTACTGGTTGCTCATGGGCAGAGAAAGGCAGATAGTCTATCTGGAAAGTCTAAATAGTAGTGATTGATGAGGGAGCTACACCACGGGCGGACCCTGGCCAGGTGAAGCTTGCTCACAGGTGGAAGCCTCTCCGGAGACTACTTATTCCAATGACAGCTTGTATGGAAACACCCAGGCAAGTGGAAGGGGCAGAAAACATTAATACATACCTTCCAGACACCTATCCTGGGTCAGAAGATCCCACCCTGACCTCCATCTTGTCATCTTCTCAGCACACACCTCCATGCACACATCAAATCCGCCTTTCGCCATGAACACCTTCACCCGCTAGGAAACACTTCAGCCACTCAGTCAAAGGAGATTACAGGCAAAATCATGCAAAACGAGCATTTTCAAAATTGTGCCATCTGCTCGTCCACAGCCTCCGGTGGCACACTGCATATGCATCAGGTTTGCCAGGACAATGCCGAAATCCTGGCAGCCAGGGTCCCAGTAGTCCAGAGTCTATGGATGTGGGGATGTGGATGGCATGTTTGCAACCTACAACAGGGAGCCCTGGGCCCTAGTGAGGTTGAAACTTGAGCTCCACAATGTGTACTATCTTCCTTTGCCTTTGGCCCGTGTCGCCTCGAATGTGTGCTCTCTAGGTACATTTCTTCTTCAACCACTCTGAATCTGCTGCCAGTGGATATGTGAGTGTGGAAATCAGTATCACTAGCAGCAGTGTCACAGGTCACTAGGTATCTAGGCTCAGGCTGACCTTGGCTGTCTTCTGCCCCAGGAAAGATCCCTAATCGTTCAAACTAAATGAAGACACATGGGCACTGGCCGTCATCATTTTTTTCATCAACACAGGGGCTGGGTGAGGGTCAACAGGCCAGGTGACCAGGTGAAGGCCGAGTGGGTGGGGCTACAGTTTGTTTCCAATCACCATGGAGACAGCCACAGAAAGTCTGGGTGGAACTTCTGATAGGACGCCACACGAACACTGAGCCAGTAAGAGAGGTGCGGCCTAACTGGCCAGTTCAGAAGAGTCCTATGTTTTGTCCATGGACGCTCAACGGCCTCTCCTGGCTTTGGCCACAGGAATTGAACATACCCAGGGAATATCTTCACAGGTGCCACCCCTGGATGTGAACAGGTTGAACATACTGGGAGAGCAGGCTAGGTCCCTGTGTTCCACCTACTTGAGGATATCAGTAGGCAAGGTGACCTCACTCAGCATTTATGGTCCCTCTCTGGATGTGTTCATTCATAGATATCTCTTTATTCTAACCCTGAGAAACATCACAAGTGCCTGAGGGAGAATCTGGAGATGAAAGGGTGAAGACTTCTGGCTGTACCAGTTCCCCATAAGCAGAGAATATCAGATAGACTATCTGGATGGTCTTAGAAACTTTTTATTGACATAGGAAACCATCAGAGATACGTGAGTGTTGAAATCAACATCTATCACTGGCGACAGTGTCACAGGGAACCAGGTATTTAGGCTCAGGCTGACCTTGGCTGTCTTCTGTCCCAGGAAGGGACATTTCAAAGGAAATGATGACACTTGGGCACTGGCGGACATTACTTTTTTCAATCAACACAGGGGTCACCGTGAGGGTCAGCAGGCCAGGTGAAGGTCAAGTAAAAATAAAATAATATTTTAGGTGGGGCTAAAGCTTCTTTCCCAATCACCATGGAGACAGCCACGGCACACTGGGCGGAACTTCTGTTGGGACTGGTCACAAACACCGAGCCAATAAGAGAGGTCCACCTTAACTGGCCAGTTCCTTAGAGTCCTCCATTTTGTCCATCGATACTCCATGGCCTCTTCTGGCTTTGGCCACAGGAATTGAGTACACCCAGGGAATATCTTTACTTCTGGCAACCCCTGATGTGGACATTTTCAAGACACTGAGAGAGCAGGCAAAGTACCTCTTTTACACTTAGTTGAGGATATAGGGTCGCTATGAGTCAGAATTGACTCGACGGCACTGGGTTTTTTTTTTTTTTTTTCAGGATATCAGTAGGCAAGGTGGCCTTATTTAGCATCTATGGTCCCTCTCTGTACGTGGTCCCTTGGAGAGTTCTCTTCATTCTACCCTTGAGACACATCACAAGTATGAGGGGCCTGAGAGCCTGGAGATGATAGGGGGAAGGCTTCTGGATGTACTGGTTCCCCATGGGCAGAGAATAGCAGTTAGCCTATCTGGATGGTTTCATATACTGTTGACTTACATGGGAAAGTCACCACTGGTGGACCTGGCCAGGTGGAGCTTGTGGGCAGATGCAACCTCTCTGGCGACTAATAATTCCGCTGAACCTTTGTATGGTGAAAAACCCCCTGCCAAGTGGGATGGGCAGAGAACATTGACCCACACCTGCCAGGAGCCTCTCCTGGAACTAAAGGTCCCAACCTGGTCTCAACCTTGTCACCCTCTCAGCACGCACCTTGCATGCACACATAATTCTGCCTTTCTCCATCAGTGCCTTATCCTACTAGGAAAAATAGCATGCCACTCAGTCAAAGGCGGTACAGCCCAAATGAAGTGAAAATGCCATTTTCCAATTTTTGCTCCTGACAGGTCCACTGCCTCTGGTGGAACACTGTGTATGTGGCCTTCCTCCAAAGACAAGGCCGAAATCCTGGTAGCCAGGGCCCTAGCAGTCCAGCGGTTTGCCACATAAAGGAGGGATCCTTGGCCCTTGACTGGGTCGTCATTCATCTCCACGATGTCCACTAGTGGCCCTGGCCTTTGGTCGATGCGTCATTGAACATGTGCTCCCTAGCGATATTTCTCTACCCGTCACTATCATTCTGCCACCAGGGGATATGTAATTGTGGAAGTCACCATCTATCACTGGCAGCAGTGTCACAAGTCACTATAGATCTAGGCACAAGCTGACCTTAGCTGTCTTCTGCCCCAAGCAAGGGCCTGAATCCTTTATCCCAGATGGTGACACCTGGGCCATGGCGGACACTAATCTTTATCAAAACAGAGGGCTGGGTGATGGTCGGCAGGCCAAGTGAAGGCCGGGTTGGCGTGGCTAAGGCTTGTTCACCATCACCATGCAGACAGCAACTGGAAGAGCGGGCGCAGCTTCTGAGGGGCTGGGTAACATGTACTGAGCCAATGGGAGAGATCTGGCCCACCTGGCCAATGACATACGGCCCTCCTTTGTGAGCTATGACACTTAGTGGCTACCTCTGGCTGTGGCCACACGATTTCAGCACAACCTGGTAAAGGTTATGCAGGCAGATGGGAGCCTCTTGTGCAGAGAGGTTCAGGGCATTGGGAGAGTAGGCCAGGTATCTGTTTTCCACTTTCCTGAGGATATCAGTAGGCAAGGTGTCCCCACTCAGCATCTCTTGCCTCTCTCTGTCTCTGTATGTGTTCATCCTCCAAAATCTCTTCATTCTACCTCAGAGACACATCACAACTTGGAGTGTCTGAGAGACTAGAGATGAAAGGGTGGAGGCCTCTGGCTATATTGCTTGCCTATGGGCAGAGAAGAGCAGGTAGTCTGTGTAGAAGGTCTTGATTACTGAGAGGAGCTACACCACAGGCAGACCCTGGCCTGGTGAAGCTTGCAGGCAGATGGAAGTTTTTGTGGAGAGTACTAAATTTGGCTGACACATGGTATGGAAAAACTCGGCCAAGGGGAATGGGCAGAAAACATTGACACATACCTGCCAGAGGCCTAGCTTGGGTCTGTAGATCCCACTCTGGTCTCCACCTTGTCTGTACACATCAAATCCTCCTTTCTCCATGAATGCCTTCTCCTGCTAGGAAACACAGCATGGCAAACTCCACCAAGGAGAGTACAGGAAAAGACAACTGAAACTACCATTTTCCACATTTTGCCGTCTGCTGGTCCACAGCCTCCAGTAACACACTGCACATGTGTCAGGTCTCCTAAGACAAGGCCGAAATCCTGGCAGCCAGGGCACCGGTATTCCAGTGTGTGTGGATGTGGGGATATGGATGACCTGGTTGCCATGTACAGGAGGGTGCCCTGGGCCCTAGACGGGCTCCCACTTGAGCTCCATGATGTCTGCTATTTTTCATGACCTTTGGCCCTTGCCCCCGTGACTATGTGCTCTCTAGCTCCATTTCTCCTCCAACCACTCTGAATCTGCCACCAGGGGATATGTGAACATGGAAATCAACACCTATCAGTGGCGGCAGTGTCACAGGTCACTAGGTATCTAGACTCAGGGTGACCTTGGCTGTCTTCTGCCCCAGGAAAGGGCCCTAAGCCTTCAAAGGAAATGATGACACTTGGGCACTAGCGGACATTATTTTTTTCATTAACACAGGGGTCTTTGTGAGGGTCAACAAGCCAGGTATTCCAGGTCAAGGACAAGTGGGCGGGGCTAAGGCTTCTTTCCCTATCCCCATGGAGACAGCCACTGGAAGACAGGGTGGAACTTCTGATGAGATGGGTCACAAACACTGAGCCAATAGGAGATGTCCACCCTAACTGGCCAATTCCTCAGAGTCCTCCATTTTGTCCACTGACACTCAACTGTCTCTTCTGGCATTCACCTCGGAAATTGAGCACACCCAGGGAATATCCTTACATGTGACAAACCCTGATGTGGACAGGTTCAAGACACTGGGAAGGTAGGCCAAGTGCCTTTTTTCCACTTACTTGAGGATATCAGTGGGCAAGGTGTCCTTATTCAGCATCTATGGTCCCTCTCTGTATGCATTCCTTCAGAGAGTTCTCTTCATTCCACCCCTGAGAAACATCACAAGTACCAGTGCTTCACAGAGAGCCTGGAGACGATAGGGGGAAGGCTTCTGGCTGTACTGGTTCCCCGTGGGCAGAGAATAGCAGGTAGTCTATCTGTATGGTCTTAGATACTATTGACTTACATAGGAAATTCACCACGGGCGAACCCTGGCCAGGTGGAGCTTGTGGGCAGATGCAAGTCTCTTCGGCGACTAGTAATTCCGCTGATCCTTTGTATGGCAAAAAAAAACCCCTGCCAAGTGGAATGGGCAGATAACATTGACCTATACCTGCCAGGAATATCTCCTGGGACTAAAGATGCCAACCTGGTCTCATCCTCATCGCCTTACAAGCACACACCTTGCCTGCACATATAATTCTGCCTTTCTCCGTGAATGCCTTATCCTGCTAGGAAAAATAACATGCCACTCAGTTAAAGGCAGTACCGCCCAAATGAAGTGACACTGCCATTTTCCGATTTTTGTTCCCGACAGGACCACTGCCTCCGGTGGAACACTGCTTATGTGGCTGCCCTCTGAAGACAAGGCTGAAATCCTGGCAGCCAGGGAGCCAACAGTCCAGTGGTTTCTGGATATGGGGAAATGGATGACCTGTTTGCCACATACAGGAGGGAGCCTTGGGCACTAGACTGGCTCGCCATTCAGCTCCACGACGTCCACTACTGGCCCTGGACTCTGTCTGGTGCCTCCGTGAATGTGTGCTCTCTAGCCATATTTCCCATCCCGTCACTATCATTCTGCCACCAGGGGATATGTGATCGTGGAAATCACCATTTATCACTGGTAGCAGTGTCACAAGTCACTAGAGTTCTAGGCACAAACTGACCTTGGCTGTCTTCTGCCCCAGGCAAGGGCGTGAATCCTTTATCCCAGATGGTGACACCTGGGCCGTGGTGGACATTAATTTTTATCAACACTGAGGTCTGGGCCAGGTCAGCATGCCAGGTGAAGGATGGGTGTGCGGGAATAAAGCTTGTTCACCATCACCATGTTTCCAGCCCCCGGAAGAGTGGGTACAGCTTCTGAGGTGCCAGGTCAGAAGTACCAAGCCAATGGGAGAGATCTGGCCCACCTGACCTATGACATAGGGCCCTCCATTGTGACCTATGACACTTAGTGGCCACCTCTGGCTGTGGCCACATGATTTTAGTACAACCTGGGAAAAGCTAAGCAGGCAGATGGGAGCCCCTGGTGCAGAGAGGTTCAGGGAACTGGGGGAGCACGCCAGGTACCCGTTTTCCACTTTCCTGAGCATATCAGTAGGCAAGGCATCCCCACTCACCATCTCTTGCCTCTCTCTCTCTCTCTCTGAGTTCATTGTACAAAAGCTCTTCATTCTACCCCTGAGACACATCACAACTTGGAGTGCCTGAGAGACTAGAGATGAAAGGATGGAGGCCTCTGGCTGTACTGCTTGCCCACGGGCCGAGAAGAGCAGGTAGTCTGTGTAGAAGGTCTTGATAGTAGTGATTGTTGAGGGGAGCTACACCACAGGCAGACCCTGGCCTGGTGAAGCTTGCAGGCAGATGGAAGCCTTTGCGGAGAATACTAATTTGGCTGAGACATGGTATGGGAAAACCAGGCCTAGAGGAATGGACAGAAAACACTGAAACATACCTGCCAGAAGCCTAGCCTGGGTATGAAAATCCCATCCTAGTCTCTACGCTGTCATCGTCTCAGCACATACCTTGCCTGCACACATCAGATCTGCCTTTCTCCATGAATGCCTTCTCCTGCTAGGAAAAACAGCACGTCACTCAACCAAAGGAGAGCACAGGCAAAGTCAACTGAAGCCCCCATTTTCAAGATTTTACCCTCTGCTGGTCCAAAGCCGCTGGTGGCACACTGCATGTGCGTCACTTCTCCGAAGACAAGGCCGAAATCCAGGCATCCAGGGCCTCAGCAGTCCAGAGTCTGTGGATGTGGGCATATGGATCACCTGCTTGCCACGTACAGGAGGGAGGTCTGGGCCCTAGACCGGCTCTGCTTGAGCTCCACAACGTCAGATATTTTTCCTGAACTTTTGCCCATGCCCCCGTGAGTGTGTGATCTCTAGCTACACTTCTCCTCCGACCACTCTGAATCTGCCACCTGCAGATAGGTGAGCATGGAAATCAACATCTATCACTGGTGGCAGTGTCACAGGTCACAAGGTGTCTAGGCTCCGGCTGACTTTGGCTGTCTTCTGCCCCAGGCAAGGGCTCTGATCCTTCCAAGGAAATGAGGACACGTGGTCACTGGTCGACATCCTTTCTTTCATCCACACAGCATTCTGGGTGAGGGTCAAGAGGCCAGGTAGGCCAGGCGAAGGTCCACTGCAGGAGCTAAGGTTTGTTTCCCAATCACCGTGGTGGCAGCTACCGGAAGACTGGGTGGAACTTCTGATGGGACAGGTCACAAACACTGAGCCAATAGGAGAATTCTGGTCTAACTGGCCAGTTCTGCAGAGTCCTCCATTTTGTCCATGGACACTCAACCGCCTTTTTCTGGCTTTGGCCACAGGAATTAAGCACACCCAGGGAATATCTTTAAGACAGGTAGCAAAGGCCCTGAGATCGGAGGGTGACTCTTTGAGAAATAGCAAAGAGGCTACTGTGGTTATAAGACAGGGATCAAAGGCCTGAGAATAGAGGGTACCTGTTTGAGAAATAAAGAAGAGACTAGTGTAGTTAGAGGAGAAGCAAGTAAAAGAGAAATAGACTGTATTATAAGAGAGAAAATAGGGGGATGAGTGTGGAACCTAGAGACTTCGTAAGAGAAGGAGCAGAGGGCCCCCTTCTGACTTTCAGAAGCAGCTGGAGAAAACCAGACCCAGGGACATGCGCAGAATATACACGTGTGACCTCCCACCAGGGGCAGTGAGGGGCTACAGCCCCAGCCAGGGAATCGAACCCAGAGAGCGAGAGACTGCACAGGTGTGACACCCCATAATAAGTCCTGCTACGCATCCCAGAGGCCTCCAGGACAGGAGCCATCTTGGAAAGCTGCTGCGGCTGCACCTTAGTTAACATACCCCTGTCCTGAGCCTATGAATAAACATGGATCTTTTCCTGCCCAAGAACTTTGAAAAACTCGGGCCTGTCCTTTGTTCTGTGAGATGAGGGTAAGCCTTGCTCTAGGCTCTCCTTGTCTCCGCTTGCGAGACTCTTCAAAAATGCTTTGCTCTTGTGGAAAACTACGTGCCTTACCTGCTCATTCTTGACCAGTCAGGGGCAAGAACCTTATTCCAGCAACAATTTTGGTGAGCCAGGAGGCACAAAGGGATCCTTTGCGTCCCGTTCTTGGACCCAAGGCAGTGGAGAGGAGAATTGCCTGACCCTGGCGGTGAATGAAGCAGCTGCTGAGACTGATTTATTCTCATGTTTCTCCGCCGGGTAAGGACTTCTCCCCTTTACTCCTCATGGCCCGACCTTAGTTTCATTTTCCTCCCAAGCAAACTTCCTGTTGTTGCGTCTGTTTTTCCTTGGAAATGTGAAGTACAATGATGAGGGCTCAAAAGCAATCCAAGTGGCAGATGAGTCGTCACCCGGGTAAGGCCACCCGGGAGTCCTCCATGGACGGGTGTCTCATACTATGGGGGCTGGAGGCACTAGTGAAGGGTGAAGCATCCCCAGAGTGACGGGCCTAAACTGACCCTAGGGACCAAGGGACACCTTCTAAAGGGTCTCCAGTGCGACAGGTCATTTGACCCTAGGGACTAAGAGATACCTTAAACCTTAGGGACTGGGGATCTCCCCATCAGAAATTACTACAGAAAGGTCTCAGCATTGTCCCCAGTGAGATGGGTCATTTGACCCTAGGGACCAAGGGACACATTCCACGGAGCATCCCCAGAGCGATGGGCTCTCAAGCCCTAGGGACCAAGGGACACCTTCTGTTTGACCCCAGGGAGTAAGGAATTTCTGACCTGTTGGTAGTGCATTCTTGGCAGGAACTGCAGCCTGCCCCTTTTCCTCTCTTTGCTCTCCTCTCAAGCTGGCCTTTTGCCCAGCCACTTGTTCCAGTCGTCTTTTTTTGCGTCTGGATATTGTCTGCCTCTATTTTAGATGGTACACCGTGTTTCTGGGGGAATGGATGTAGAGGTCTCTATTTAGATGGAGAGATTGAAGCCCCTTTCTTCTGTATTGGGGTTAAGAGGTATCCGGAAAATCAAAGTGGAGATTCAGATATGCCTAGTAATGTGTTAGGCCTCACTAAGCCATTTCTGACTTGTCTAGTCCGAGCTTTCTCTGTTTGTCTTATATGTGACCAGGGCTCTATGGGAGATTGAGGCTGTGAGGTTGTCTCAGTCGCCTCTGTGTCTTATGTGTAATGTGTGTGTTGTATAGAAACTAATTGGTGAAGAGAAATTCAGGTTGAATTGGAGCATGCTTGTAGAGATTTCTGAGAATTTGCTGATTGGGCTGTTTACTGAGCAATTGGTCATCTTTTGCTGTAGGTGGTTTGAAGAAAAAAGGTAATTTTGTCTTAAAGGAAAAGTAGCTTCAGAACAGCAAAAGAGAAAGAAATTGTTGTCTTTTGCCTTTCAAAATGTCTGGAATTGGGATTACTCCCTCCAGCTTCTAGTCTCCCTAGCTACCAATTGGATTCCTTTACAAAATTGCTAAAGGGCTTTGGTATTTACTGGGTAGATAGCCTTTCAAAATGCCTCTGTATGTAAATGAATCCGAATGGGCTCATCTTGTCTTCTACCTTGAGTTAAAAGGTATGTAGGGTGGGGCAATATCAGACCTCCTTAGCCCCCAGCCCTCAGCTGCCAAGGCCACAATGGAACATGTCTGAAATGGCCTGGAGAAATGTTAATTGGTCAGTTGTGCAGGAACCTTGTGGTTTCCAAAGCCACTTGATAAAATTAAATTGGAAAATATGAGAAATAGTAAAGGTCGAATGAAAATTTGGAATATTTAAAGAAACTTTATTTCAATTAGTTATGTTTTATCTTTCAGGTAATTTATTGATGTTAAATTGAATCTGCTTCTAAGACAAAGGTTCAGTCTGTCATTAGAATAAGATTCCTGAGTCAGAAACCAAGCCATATGGCTTTAAGAAAAACTAAGGTTTTTAAAGATCTTTGGGTTAAATAACTATTGTTTCCTGGTAACTTACGATAAACTCCTGACAAGTTTGAAAGCCACAAAAATTTTCATAAATAAAAAGTCCTAAAAAGGTTTATTTAATATGATATAAATTACATGGAACATGTTTTTAAAGTCGTAAGAAGTGCCTGATTCTTTCTTTTTGGGTTGTTGCTAACTTCGTTGATTTATCTTTGGAGTCTAACCCCATTAAAAGCCAATGGTTTGACTGCAGAATTCACATCATTTACCTATGAAGTGATTTTTGTTGCTGTTCAGGTATTTAGAGCCCTAATGGTCTTGGTATATTCTTGATATATCCTGACTGCATGGTGTTGTGTCTCAATATTATGTGTTACATCTGAAGTTCTTTAAAAATATGGTTAATGGTTCGTAACTGATTTCTGTCAGGTCTTTCATTATCAAGGATTATGTGTTACCAATTAGTCATGCCTATATTAAGTTTTTGTCAGCTACAGATAAGTTTTTACTTTACTGATTTTCTGAAAACACTTGACCAAAATATCTAAACTAAAGGGCACTATGGGTTTTATGTGAGAATACTCCTGATGCTTTAAGGTCCGACTTTCTGGAGATAAGAAACCATATTCCTCTTTTCTCCTAAATTATCTAACTAGTGGGTTTAAATATTGTAACTCTTGAATTAAAAGTTCTTGTTGACAAACTTAACAAAGTTGTGGATATCATGACCAGAAAGGTGTCTGAAATTTGCCCCATGAGTTTACAAATTAGAATAGCAATCTTAGGCTTGGCAGAATGCTGAGGCACATGAAAAACAGTTACTGATGCTGCTCATGCGTGAACAAACACCTCAGGAAATTTGTTTCCTTGGTTCAAAAGCCTTAGAGTCATGGTTTTGAAACAGGCTGCTCAGCCATATTTTGAACCGTACCTGAGCCATTTTTTCTCTTCTTCCTTCTTTCTCTTCTTTCCCTCCGCCAGCCCATCCTTGCCTCCAAGTAAGATCCTGATGTTAGCTCCCCAAATGGTTAAGTGTTAACCAATGTTTCCTCTAAGACTGTGGAAAACAAGTGATATTGATCTAAGCCTGTCAAATAAGACAAAGGATGGCGCCAGCTACGCCCTGAGCTGATGGGATAATGGCAGGAAAAGATCAACACGTTTGAGAAAGGACCATCAAAACCAAACAAGAAAAAGAGCACACATTCCACAAGTCCCTAAAACTTATCGCCCCTTTTCCCTTAAAAACCCGAACCCATCGGTAGTCTGGTGAGACAGACGACTTTAGGAGGAGATCATTCCCCTCTGTCTCCATATACCGGTATATCTAATAAAGCTCTTGCTACCCACCTCACCCCGTCTCAAGAATTGGCTCTCTGCGGCAGGCGGCTCTAACTCGTGAACTTGCGGTAACAGCTTCAGTGGTGAATTCAGACAATTAGCCTAGTGTTAGTGTTTCTGTTCTACCCCCTGATTTGCTGTAAGGTGCCTGAGATCTTAAAAAGAGATAGTATTGAATATTTTTAATCGAAGATTCTATAACAAGATCATGCCATGAAAGACTTGTACGTAATTCTCTTAGAATCCAGATTTCTGACTTTCATAGAAGTTGGGGCAACCCACACAGGCCATAGCCTTTGGGTATCCTTTTATAAACAATTGCCCAGATAAACTAGCAAGATGATTTTGCTCTGGGCAATGTGCTTTTTTTGAAGAATTCAGTCTGTTTTGAAAAACTGACTCCAAAGATTAGACTGAGTTATGTTTAGGGTAAATATGCAGAAAATTATGTATCTTAAACCAGATTCTCAGAGATCAACCTCATGGCACAGACTTCATCTTGTCTTAGATTCCAGTTCTGCTTCTGAATAAGTGATCCATGACTGTTAATAGGTAAACCAAAGAGGGACAGCTTGCCCTCAGTGAGAATGCTTAGTATGTTTTAGATGGATTAACTGAAGGCCTCCAACAAGAAAAGCCAGTGGTGAAAACTTAGTTGTCACATGTAAGTTTTTGTATATTTTCTGTTTTCTCTGGACAAACTTTGTGTGTTAAAGGTAATGTTAAGTTTATCATCCTTTGTAAAACAAGAGTCAGAAGGAAGCCCATTGGTCCAACACTCAGGGTATGGTTGGTAACTTTAATTCCTATTTATGGTATATTTAAATTGGAGAAATCTTTAAGAAATTTATGCAAAAAAAAAAAAAATTAGAGAGTGTGTAGAAGACCCTGAGAGATTTAAGGATGAGTTCGTGAAATGCAGCTTGAATTTTAATCTGACCTAGAGAGATGTGATGGTCATTTTAACTCACTGTTGTAGTACGGATGAAGACACTAAGATCCTGACTAAGGCTAGAGGACAGACAGACGGTGGTAACTGGCTACAACCAACACATGTTATTTTCAGACTGGGAGGAGAAACAGTCCCCAATGCGGAGCCAAATTGGGATTACAATAGAGATGGTACAAAAAAAAAAAAGAAAAAAAAAGCCAACTCTTTAGTTCCATGTGTAATAGGCAAGATTTAGAAGCGTATAGCCAAGCCTGTTAATTATAATAGAGTAAAAGAAATTACCCAGACAGAAGAGAACTCAGCAGGCTGATTGAGGCTTTTAAGAAATAGTCTGACCCTGAGTGTCCAAAAGAAAAGACTTTGCTAACTATTATTAAAAAGAAACTGCAAAAGATAGAGGCAGGACCCCAGATGCCACTCTCATGACTGGTTGAGGAAAACTTTAAGGTCTTTAAGAGCAGGGAACTGGAAGCAGAAGAGAAGATGAAGAAAAAGTCCTGATTGTTGGCAGTAGCACATCAGGACCCACCTCGAGGTAACCCAACGGGATCTTAAAGACGAAGGCCTCCACAAGAATTTCTTCATCGGCTGGTGAGTATCAAGCCAGACCAATGTGGGTATTGAAAAAAGGAGAGGCCATTAAGGTGGATTGCCCTGAGTGTTCTATAACAGGGTGCCCAGTTGACTTCCACCAGAAGCCAGTACAGGCAGGCCCACAGTGCCTGATGTCCCTCTTGGAAGAGAAGGAAGAGTAGCCCTATCGACAAGGCCCAGAAGTCCACTCACCTCCGGCCAGAAGACCATCACTATTTCCGCAACGGAGCCTTGGGTTACTCTTGACATGGGAGGTAAGGAGACTGAATTTTTGCTAGACACGAAAGCTACCTTCCCTGTTTTAACCCAAAATCCAGTCATGACTGTATAGTCATTGGGGTTGACAGAAAGCTTAAGGTAAACAACTTTACTTTTCCCCTTTCCTGTGGTGGGCCAAAGAATGTAAAAAACAAAAGAGGGGGAGGTCAAGATACTTGGTGGGCAGTGCAGAAAACATTCCCCTCTATTACTCCGTTTCTACCCTTTTGGGGCCCACCTCCTAGGTACCCCAGAGTTAAACTTAAAAGTGTGCCAAACCTTGAACCCTGCCACCCTTTTATACAATTATCAGCCAGACTGGTATTATTGAGACAAGAGCTTTACCACCAGAAACGTCAGCCCAAAAAGCTAACTGCCCTGGTGCGTGCCCTAAGAGAAAAGAAGGTTTTTTTCTTAGAATGAGACAGGATGGATGAAGAATGATGAGAGAATATATGTTCCCGAGTACTTATTATGGAAAATAGTAAAAGCGTTCCATGATGCCACACACTATGGCAGGGATGCCCTCCTAAGACTATTGTCTAAATGTATAAAAAGAAAAGGGCTATTAAAACAAATAGTTCCCTGATTTAGACCACTAAGGTCTTTCCGTGACAGAAGCCACGGTAGTGTCTACAGCCTTAACGGGAGGAATAATATTATTCACGTTCGGCCCCTGCCTGTTTAAGCTTTTAGTCAGGCCAAGCTCCTGGTCATGCAAGGCTACCAACTGATTCCCTAAGATGGGATACTGATAGTAACTTAGATCAGGTAGTGAAAGACTTCTGCTCCATTAGGAAAAACAATGCCCCAGTCCAGCAAGAGGAAGTTACAGAAGCAGAGACCTTCATCCACATTCCCATAAAGATTCATGGGGTTGAATCTCTCGGGGGAGTAAGACAAGTGAGCAAAGGCCTGAGATTAGAGGGTGCCTGTTTGAGAAATAGTGAAGAGACTGGTGTGCTTAGAGGAAAAGAAAGTAAAAGAGAAATACACTACATTATAAGAGAGGTAATAGGGGGATGAGTGTGGAACCCAGAGACTTTGTAAGACAAAGAACAGAGGGACCCACAAATCTGCAAAGTAACAAGAAATAGGCCAGGGTGCAAAAACAAAGCCATTCCCCAGAGGAACGGAGCAGGCAGGGTATCTAAAAACAGCTCACAAACTTCTTTAAAGTTGCATTTCAGAAAAAGCTGGAGAAAACCAGGCCCAAGGACATGCACAAAACATCCACCTGTGACCGCTGTGAGACCTTCCACCAGCGGCAATGAGGGGCTACAGACCCAGCCAGGGAATAGACCCCGGAGAGCAGGAAAATGCCCAGGCGTGACATCCCATAATACGTCCTGCTACGAATCCCAGCAGCATCCAGTACAGAAGCCATCTTGGAAAGCTACTACCCAAGCACCTTAGTTAACATATCTCCACCTACACCTATAAGTACACACAAACCTAATCCTGCCAAAGAACATTTAAAAACTCAGGCCGTTCTTTTATTCTGAGAGATCAGGGTAGGCATTGCTCTAGACTCTCCTCATCTCCAATTACAAGCATCTCTGATAAAACTACATGCCTTATATACTCATTCCTGACCAGCGAGAGGCAAGAACCTTATTCCAGTAACATCCTCATGGGTGGAAACCCCTGCTGTGGACAGGTTTGACACACCTGGAGAGCAGGCAGGCACCTCTTTTCCACTTAGGTTAGGATATCAGTAGGCAAGGCGCCCTTCCCCACCATGTATGGCTGCTCTCTGTATGTGTTCATTCAGGAAATCTCTTCATTCTACCCCTGACAACATCACAAGTATGAGGGGCTTGACAGAGAGCCTGGAGATTAAACAGGGGAGGCTTCTGGCTGTACCGCTTTCCAAAGGACACAGAATAGCAGGTAGACTCTCTGGACGGTATTAGCTTCTGTTAATTGGCGTGGGCAATACACTACGGGCAAACCCTAGCCAGGTGGACCTTGTGGGCAGATGCAACCTCTCAGGAGACTAATATTTCCGCTGATCCTTAGTGTGCTGAAAACCGCCCAGGGCCAAGTGGGATGGGTAGAGAACATTGACCCACACCTCCCCGGGGCCTTTTCTGGGACTAAAGATCCGACCTGGTCTGAACATCATCACCCTCTCACCACACATCTTTCCTGCACACATAATCCGGCCTTTCTCCATCAGTACCTCATCCTACTAAAAAAAAAAGCATGCCGCTAAAAAAGGCCAATGCCAGGTGAATCGAGGAGGCACTGCCATTTACCAAATTTTTGCTGTCTACACGTCCCCGCTTCCGGTGCAAGGCTCCGTATGTGGCCGGGCTCCGAAGGCAAGGCCAAAATCCTGGCAGCCTGGACCCCAGCACTCCAAAGCTTTATGGACGTGGGGACACGGATGACTTGTTTGCCACATACAGGACAATCCTTGGGGTCTTCACTGGCTCGCCATTCAGCTCCACGACGTCCACTTCTGCCCCTGGCCTTTGGCCGGTGCCCCATTAAACGTGTGCTCCGCAGCGATCTTTCTACACTCATCACTATCATTCTGCCACCAGGGGATAAGTGAGTGTGCGAGTCACCATTTGTCACTGGCAGCAGTGTCACAGGTCACTAGACTTCCAGATACCAGCTGACCTAGGCTGCCTTCTGCCCCAGGCAATGTCCGGAATACATTATTCCAGATGGTGACACCTGGGCACTGGCAGAAATTAATTTTCATCAACACAGAGGTCTGAGTAAGGGTCAACAGGCCAGGTAGGTGAAGTGAAGGCCAGGTGCGCGGGGCTAAGGCTTATTTGCCATCACCATGGAGACAGTCCCCCACAGGAAGAGTGGGCGGAGCTTATGAGGAGCCTGGTGACAAAAATCAGCAAATGGCAGAGATCTGGCCCAACAGGAAGACGACACAGGGCCCTCCATTATGACCTATGACACCCAGTGGCCACAGGATTTGAGCACACCCTGGGAAAGGCTCCACAGGCACAAGGGAGAACCTGGTGCGGACTGCTTCAGGGCATTGGCAGAGCAGGCCAGGGTCCAATTTTCCCACTTCCCCGAGGATATCAGTAGGCAAGGCATCCCCACTCAGCATCTTTTGCCTCTCTCTGTCTCTCTCTGCTTGTGTTCCTTCTCTGAAATCTCTTCCTTCTCCCCCTTGTCACTTCACACCTTGGAGTGCCTGACACAGGGCCTACAGACCAAAGAGCAAAGGGGGAAGGCCTCTGGCTCTACTGCTTGCCCATGGGGAGAGAAGTTCTGGTAGTCTATCTGGAAGGTCTAAAGAGTAGTGATTGATCGGGGAGCTACATCACGGGCGGACCTGGCCAGGGGAAGCTCGCTGACAAGTGGCAACCTCTCCGGAGACTACTAATTCCGCTGATAACATTCTATGCAAATAACCGGCTGAGTGCCATGGGCAGAAAACATTGACACATACCTGCCAGAGGCCTATTCTGGGTCTGAAGAGTCCACCCTGGTCTCTAGCAACTCATCATCTCAGCATACACTTTGCCTGCACGCATGGAAACCGCCTCTCTCCACGAATGTCTTCACCTGCTAGGAAACACACGATGTCACTCAGCCAAAGGAGAGCACAGGCAAAGTCAACTGAAGCCCCCATTTTCAAGATTTTGCCCTCTGCTGCTCCACAGCCTCCGGTGGCACACTGCATGTGCGTCACTTCTTGGTAGACAAGGCCGAAATCCGGGCATCCAGGGCCCAGCCGTCCAGAGTCTGCGGATGGCGGCATATGGATCACCTCTTTGCCTCGTACAGCAGGGAGGCCTGGGCCCTAGACTGGCTCCATTAGAGCTCCACGACCTCAGCTATTTTCCCTGACCTTTGGCCCGTGCCCTCGTGAGTGTGTCATCTCTACTTCCACTTCTCTTCCCACCACACTGAATCCGCCACCTGCGGATACCTGAGCGTGGACATCAACATCTATCACTGTCTGCAGTGTCACAGGTCACTAGGTGTCTAGGCTCAGGCTGACCTTGGCTGTCTTCTGCCCAGGCAAGGCGCCTAATCCTTCCAAGGAAATGAGGACACCTGCTCACTGGCCGACAACCTTTCTTTCATGCACACAGCGGTCTAGATGAGGGGAAAGAGGCCAGGTAGGCCAGGTGAAGGCTGAGTGCGGGGCCTAAGGCTTTTTTCCCAATCACCATGGTGACAGCCACCGGAAGGCTGGGCGGAACTTCTGACGGGGACGAGTCACAAACACTGAGCCAATAGGAGAGGTCCAGCCTAACCGGCCAGTTTCGCAGAGCCCTCCATTTTACCCATGGACAGACAACGGCCCCTTGCGTCTTTGGCCACAAAATCCAGGGCACCCAGGGAATAACTTCACAGTAGGCAACCCCTGATGTCAACACGTTCGACACACTGGGACAGCAGGCAGGTACCTCTTTTCCACTTACGCTAGGATATCAGTAGGCAAGGCGCCCTTCCTCAGCATCTGTGGCCTCTCTGTATGTGTTCCCTCAGAGGAATCTCTTCATTCTACCCGAGACACATCACAAGTATGAGGGGCCTGAGAGAGAGCCTAGAGATGGAACGGGGGAGGCTTCTGGCTGTACTGCTTTCCCGTGGGTAGAGAATAGCAGGTAGCCTCTCTGGAAGGTCTTAGCTTCTGTTGACTGACACGCGCAATACAGTAGGGGCGGAGCGTGGCCAGGTGGAGCTTGTGGGCAGATGCAACCTCTCCGGCAACGAATAATTGCGCTGCTGCTTTGTATGGTGAATACCTCCCCCCGCCAAGGGGGATGAGTACAGAACATTGAACCACACCCGCCAGGGGCCTTTCCTGGGACTAAAGATCCCAAAACGGTCTCAATGTCGTCACCCTCTCAACACACACCTTTCCTGCACACGTAATCCTGCCTTTCTCCGTCAGGGCCCTATCCTACCAGGAAAAAAAGCAAGCCGCTCAAAAAGGCCGATGCCAGGGAAATCGAGGAAACACTGCCAGTTTCCAAATTTTGGCTGTCTACACGTCCCCGCCTCCGGTGCAAGGCTGCCTATGTGGCCGGGCTCCCAAGGCAAGGCCGAAATCCTGGCAGCCTGGGCCCCAGCAGTGCAATGGTTGATGGACGTGGGGACACGGATGACCTGTTCGCCACATACAGGAGGGATCCTTGGGCCCTTCACTGGCTCGTCATTCAGCTCCACGACATCCACTACTGGCCCTGGCCTTTGCTTTGGCTGCTGCCCCATTAAACGTGTGCTCCGGAGCTATGTTTCTCCACCCATCACTATCATTCTGCCACCAGGGGATATGTGAGTGTGTAGTCACCATTTGTCACTGGCAGCAGTGTCACAAGTCACTAGACTTCCAGCTACCCGCTGACCTAGGCTGCCTTCTGCCCCAGGCAAGGTCCCGAATCCTTTATCCCAGATGCTGACACCTGGGCACTGGCGGACATTGATTTTTATCAACACAGAGGTCTGAGTGAGGGTCAGAGGGCCAGGTAGGTGAAGTGAAGGCCAGGTGGGCGGGGCTAAGGCTTCTTTGCCATCACCATAGAGACAGTGCCCCCACCGCAAGAGTGGGCGGAGCCTGTCATGGGCCTGGTGAAAAGACTGAGCCCATGGCAGAGATCCGGCCCGCCACGCAGAAGACACAGGGCCCTCCATTGTGACCTATGACACCTAGTGGCCACAGGATTTGAGCACACCCCGGGAAAGGCTACCCAGGCACAAGGGAGCCCCTGGTGTGGACTGCTTCAGGGCATTGGCAGAGCACGCCAGGTACCTCTTTCCCACTTTCCTGAGGATATCAGTAGGCAAGGCATCCCCACTCAGCATCTCTTGCCTCTCTCTGTCTCTCTCTGCTTGTGTTCGTTCTCTGAAATCTCTTCCTTCTCCCCCTTGTCACTTCACACCTTGGAGTGCCTGACAGAGGGCCTAGAGACCAAAGAGCAAAGGGGGAAGGCCTCTGGCTCTACTGCTTGCCCGTGGGGAGAGAAGTTCTGGTAGTCTATCTGGAAGGTCTAGAGAGTAGTGATTGATTGGGGAGCTACATCACGGGCGGACCTGGCCAGGTGAAGCTTGCTGACAAGTGGCAGCCTCTCCGGAGACTACTAATTCTGCTGATAACATTCTATGCAAATAACCGGCTGAGTGCCATGGGCAGAAAACATTGACACATACCTGCCAGAGGCCTATTCTGGGTCTGAAGAGTCCACCCTGGTCTCCAGCAACTCATCATCTCAGCACACACTCTGCCTGCACGCATGGAAACCGCCTCTCTCCACGAATGTCTTCACCTGCTAGGAAACACACGATGTCACTCAGCCAAAGGAGAGCACAGGCAAAGTCAACTGAAGCCCCCATTTTCAAGATTTTGCCCTCTGCTGCTCCACAGCCTCCGGTGGCACACCGCATGTGCGTCACTTCTCCGAAGACAAGGCCGAAATCCGGGCATCCAGGGCCCAGCCGTCCAGACTCTACGGATGGCGGCATATGGATCACCTCTTTGCCTCGTACAGCAGGGAGGCCTGGGCCCAAGACTGGCTCCGCTAGAGCTCCACGACCTCAGCTATCTTCCCTGACCTTTGGCCCGTGCCCTCGTGAGTGTGTCATCTCTACTTCCACTTCTCTTCCCACCATGCTGAATCCGCCACCTGCGGCTACCTGAGCGTGGACATCAACATCTATCACTGGCTGCAGTGTCACAGGTCACTAGGTGTCTAGGCTCAGGCTGACCTTGGCTGTCTTCTGCCCAGGCAAGGAGCCTAATCCTTTCAAGGAAATCAGGACACGTGCTTACTGGCTGACATCCTTTCTTTCATCCACACAGCAGTCTAGATGAGAGGAAAGAGGCCAGGTAGGCCAGGTGAAGGCTGAGTGCGGGGCCTAAGGCTTCTTTCCCAATCACCATGGACACAGCCACCGGAAGGCTGGCCGGAACTTCTGACGGGGACGAGTCACAAACACTGAGCCAATAGGAGAGGTCCAGCCTATCCAGCCAGTTCCGCATAGCCCTGCATTTTACCCATGGACATACAACAGCCCTTCGTGTCTTTGGCCACAAAATCGAGGGCACCCAGGGAATAACTTCACAGTAGGCAACTGCTGATGTGGACACGTTCGACACACTGGGACAGCAGGCAGGTACCTCTTTTTCACTTACACTAGGTTATCAGTAAGCAAAGCACCCTTCCTCAGCATCTATGGCCCCTCTCTGTATGTGGTCATTCAGAGAAATCTCTTCATTCTACCCCTGAGACACATCACAAGTATGAGGGGCCTGAGAGAGAGCCTGGAGATGAAACGGGGGAGGCTTCTGGGTGTACCACTTCCCCTTGGATAGAGAATAGCAAGTAGTCTCTCTGGAAGGTCTTAGCTTCTGTTGATTGACATGGGCAATACCGTGGGGGTGGACACTGGCCAGGTGGAACTTGTGGGCACATGCAACCTCTCCAGCGACGAATAATTCTGCCGCTGCTTTGTGTGGTGAAAACCTCCCCCCGCAAACTGGGATGGGCAGAGAACATTGACCCACAGCTTCCAGTGGCCTCTCCTGGGACTAAAGATCCCAACCTGGTCTCAGCGTCGTCACCCTCTAAGCACACACCTTTCCTCCATACATAAGCCTGCCTTTCTCTGTCAGTGCATTATCCTACTAGGAAAAAAAGCATGTCAGTCAGAAATGGCGATGCCAGGGAAATCGAGGAGACACTGCCATTTTCCAAATTTTTGCTGTCTCCATGTCCCTGCCTCTGGTGGAAGGCTTCGTATGTGGCCGGGCTCCGAAGGCAAGGCCTAAATCCTGGCAGCCTGGGCCCCAGCATTCCAGTGGCTTATGGATGTGGGGACACCGATGACCCGTTTGCCGCATTTAGAAAATCAACATTCAGTATAGAAGATAGAGTATGGAATAGAGAATGTAGAAAATATAGACTATAGAAGAATATAGAATATTGAACATAGAATATAGAATGTAGAATACAAAACACACATTATGAAATAAAGTATAAATTACACAGAACATAGAATATATATTATAGAATATAGAAGAAAATAGAATATAGAATGTAAAATAGAGAATACACAATATAGAAGAATATGGAACAAATGGAGAATATGGAGTATAGAATATAGAAAAATATAGTATGTAAAAAGATAGAATATGGAAGAACATAGACTATAGAATACAGAATATAGAGGAATTTAAAATATAGAATGTAGAATATAAAATACGCAATATAGAATATGGAAGAATATTGTATGAAGACAAATATGGAATATAGAACATCGAATATAGAATACAGAGTATGGAATAGAGAATATACAAAAATAGAGAAGGTAGAAAAACATCGAAGAACACAAATCACAGAATATAGAGACTTTAAAATATAGAATATGATACAGAGAACACTGAAGATACAATACAGAATATAAACGAACTTTGAAAATAGAAGAATATAGTGTATAGAAGATTTGGAATAAAGAAGTGTATAGAATATATGTTATAGAAGAACACAGCATAAAGAATACATAATATAGAAGAAAATAGAATATAAATTCAGAATATAGAATACAGAAGAATATAATATGTACAATGTAGAATAGCGACTATAGAATGCAAACTATAGAATGAAGAATATAGGAGAATATAAATTACAGAATACAGAAGATAATAAATTATACAATATACATGATTATGGAAAATACAATGTAGAATGTAAAATGTAGAATATAGGAGAAAATGGAATACAGAATATACAAGAATATGGAATGTTGAATATAGTATCAAGAATATGGAATATAAAATACACAAAAATATAGTATATGTAAAATATAGAAAAAAGAAGATTGAGTATAGAACATAGAATACAGAAAAATCTAGAATATAGAATCTAGAAGAATATAGACTGTAGAATTTAGAATACAGAATGTAGAATATGGAAGATTTTAGAATATAGAATGTAGAATATACAGTATAGAATACAGAATATGGAATATACAACCTAGACTATGGAAAAACATAGAAATAGAATATAAAAGAATACAGAACATAGAAGAATATAGAATATAAAATACAGAATATAGAGTATAGAAGAATTTAGAACATAGAATATAGAATATGGACTATAGAATACAGAGGAATATAGTATATAGAATATAGAACATAGAAGATACAATACAGAATATAAAAGAATATAGATTATAGAAGAATATAGAATATGGAAAATATGAGAATGTAGAATATAATTATAGAAGAATACAGAATGTTGAAAAATATAGAATACAGAATATAGGAAAACAAAGAGCATAAATTTAGAATATAGAAGATACAGATGTATGAATGCAGAATATAGAAGAATAAAGAATATAGATTACAGAATATAGAAGATAGAACGCAGAAGAAAATAGAATATTGACAAATATAGGGTATAGGATATACACTACTGAAGAATACAGAATACAGAAAGTAGAAGAATATAGATTACAAACTATAGAAGAATATAGAAGGTAGAATAGAGAATACGGAATAGACTGTAAAAAAGAATATTAGATTACAGAAGAATATAGAGATTAGAATGCAGAATATACAATAAAAATATAGAAGATAGAAGAATACAGAATTCAGAAAAATTTAGAACATAAAATGTAGAATATAGAAAAAAATAGAATATAAAATGTAGAATGGAGAACATGGAATATGGAATAGGGTACAGAGAAGAATAAAGAATATTGAAAAATTTAAAATATAGAATGTAGACTGCAGAATATTGAATATAGAATTTAGAATGTACAATATAGAATACAGCAGATAGAAGAATATAGATTATAAGTGAAGAATATAGAATAAGAATGTAGAAGAGTATAGAATGCAGAACATAGAAGAATATAGAATGCAGAATGTAGAATACAGAATAAGGAATATAGAATGTAGAATACAGAAGAATATAGTATATAAAAATATAGAATATAGAATATTGACTATGGAATATAGAATACAGAGTATGAAATAGAGAATATAGAAAAAATATAGAATAGAGATAAATATAGACTATAGAATAGAATATGTACAAAGTAGAATTTAGAATATAGAATATAGAACATAGAATACAGAGGAATATAGATTATAGAATATAGAAGATTCTGGAATATAGAATGTAGAATTAAATACAGAATATAGGAGATGGAATATAAGAGAATATAGAATGCAGAATATAGTATACAGAATATGCAATATGGAATATAGAATACAGAAAATTATAAAATATATACACTATAGAAAAAAATTGAATATAGAATACAGACAATGGAACATAGAAAAATACAGAAAATGTAGAATGTAAAATACAGAATATACAATATAGAAGAATATACGATACAGACTATGGAAGAATATAGAGTATAGAATGTAGAATACAGAATACAGAAAATTATATAGAAAAGTATATAATATAGAAAAAGAACACTGAATATGCAACACAGAGTATGGAATATAGAATATAGAAGAACATAGAATATAGAATACAAAATATAGAATATGAAATAAAGCATAAAGAACACAGAATATAGAACAATATAGATTAAAGAATATAGAAGATAATGGAATATAGAATATAAAATGCAGAATATACAATATAGAAGAATATAGAATACAGAATATAGACGAATATAGAATATAGAAGGAAGAATGAAGAATATGGAATATAGAATACAGAAAAATATAGTATGTAGAAAAATATAGAAGAATATGGAAGAAAAAAGAATACAGAACATAGAATATGGAAGAATTTAAAATATACAATGCAGAAAGTAGAATATGAAATGTGCAATATAGAATATAGAGGAATATTGTATGTAGAAAAATATAGAATATAGAACATCGAATATAGACTAGAGTATGGAATATAGAACATACAAAAATATAGAATACAGAGGAACATCGATTATAGAATGTAAAGAATTTCAAATATAGAATATGGAACATAGAACACTGAAGATAGAATACAGAATATAAAAGAACTTTGAAAATAGAAGAATATAGTGTATAGAGGATTTGGAATAAATAAGCATATAGAATATACATTATAGAAGAATATAGCATAGATAACAGAATATAGAAGAACATAGAATATACGTTTAGAATATAGAATACAGAAGAATATAAAATGTACAATGTGAAATACAGATTACAGAATGCAAAATATAAAATGAAGAATATAGGAGAATATAGATTATAGAATATTATAAATTATACAATACAGAAGATTATGGAATATAGAATGTAGAATGTAAAATATAGAATGTAGGAGAATATGGAATACGGAATATAGAAGAACATAGAATGTTGAATATAGTATCAAGAATATGGAATATAGAATACACAAAAATATAGTATATGTAAAAATATAGAAAATGGAAGATTGAATATAGAACATAGCATACAGAAGAATATAGAATACAGAATGTAGAATATAGAAGATTTTAGAATATAGAATGTAGAATATACTTTATGGAATATAGAATACAGAAGAATATAGTATAGAGAAAAATATAGAATATGCAACATAGAACATCGAATATAGAATGGAGAGTATGGAATATAAAAAAAGGAAAATATAGAATATAGAAGAACATAGAATTTAGAATGTGGAATATAGAATACAGAGGAATTTGGAATATAGTATACAATACAGGGTATTAATAGAGAATATAGAAAAGTATAGAATAGAGATAAATATAGAATATAGAATAGAGTATGTACAAAGTACAATACAGAATATAGAGTATAAAATATAGAATAAAGAACATAGAATATAGAAGAATATACATTACAGAATATAGAAGATTCTGGAATATAGAATATAGAAGATGGAATATAAGAGAATATAGAATGTAGAATATAGTTTATAGAATATGCAATATGGAACATAGAATACTGAAATTATAAAAAATATAGACTATAGGAAAAAACATTGAATATAGAATACAGACAATGGAATATAGAAAAATATAGAATGTAGAATACAGAATAGAAAATATAGAATAGAAAATACATAATATAGAGAATATACATTATAGAATATAGAAGATTATGGAATATAGAATGTACAATGTAAAATACAGAATATACAATATAGAACAATATATAGTACAGACTATAGAAGAATATAGAATGTAGAATATAGAATACGGAAAATTATACAGAAAAATATAGAATATAGAAAAAGAACATTGAATATAGAACACAGAGTATGGAATATAGAATATAGAAAAAATAGAATATAGAAGAACATACAATGGAGAATATAGAATATGAAATAAAGCATAAAGAACACAGAATATAGAAGAATATAGATTATAGAATATAGAAATAATGGAATATAGAATATAGAATGTAAAATACAGAATCTACAACATAGAAGAATATAGAATTCAGAATATAGAATAATATAAAATATAGAAGGAAGAATGTAGAATATGGAATGTAGAATACAGAAAATTATAGTATATAGAAAAATACAGAATATGGAAGAACATAGAATAAAGAATTTAGAATGTAGAATACAGAACATAGAATATGGGAGAATTTAAAATATACAATGTAGAATATAGAATATGGAATACAGAAGAATACTGTATGTAGAAAAATATAGAATATAGAATACAGAGTATGGGATATAGGATATACAAAAATATAGAATATAGAAGAACATAGATTATAGAATATAGAGAATTTAAAATATAGAATATGGAACACAGAACACTGAAGATAGAATACAGAATACAAAAGAACTTTGAAAATAGAAGAATGTAGTGTATTCTATATTTTACATTCTACATTCCATAATTTTCTATATTCTATAATCTGTATTCTACAGTCTTTATTCTATATTTTATATTCTATTTCTGTATTCTACATTCTACTTTCTATATTCTAAATTCTGTATTACATGTTCTTGTCTAATCTATATTCTGTATTGTATAGTCTTCTACTGTGTATATTCTTCTATAATGTATATTCTATATTCTTCTGTATTCTATATTCTAATTCTTCTATTCTTCCATATTGTGTATTCTACATTCTACTATATTCTTTTTCTTGTATTTTCTATAGCCTTCTCTATATTCTTCTATATTCTAAATTTATATTCAATATTCTTCTATATTCTGTATTCTATATTCTTCTGTAATGTATATTCTATAATCCATATTCTTGTTTATATTCTTCTGTATTCCATATTCTTGTATATTCTATATTCTACTATTTTCTATATTCCTTTACATTCTGTATTCTATCTTCTGTGTTCTGTGTTCTATGTTCAGTTTTCTTCTACGTACTATTTCCTTCTATATTCCATATTCTATATTCTAAATTCTTCTATAGTCTCATAGAGAGATAGTATTTTCTATGTTCTATAGTCTATATTTTCCTATATCCTATAAACCATAGTCTCTATTCTATATTCGATGTTCTATGTTCTATATTTTTCTCTATGCTATATTCTTCTGTATTCTATATTCCATATTGTATAGGCTACATTTTAAAATCTTCTATATTCTACATTATATATTAAACATTTGCAATTTTTCTATATTCTATATTTTTCTATATTCAATCTTCTATTTTCTATATATTTACATATACTATATTTTTGTGTATTCTATATTCCATATTCTTTGTACTGTATTCAACATTCTATATTCTTGCCTGCGGGACTCTGTTCCGGCCTGTTCTCGCCTGCAGGCCTCTCTGTTAGGGCCTATTATTGCCTGCGGGGCTCCTCTATTCGGGCCTATTCTTGCGAGAATCTCCGTTCGGGCCTATTCTGGCCTGGGAGACTCTCCAGGTGGGCCTATCCTGGCCTGCGGGACTCTCCGTTCGGGCCTATTCTCGCCTGCGGGGCTCCTCTATTCGGGCCTATTCTTGCCTGCGGGACTCTGGGCCTATCCTGGCCTGCGGGACTCTCCGTTCGGGCCTATTCTCGCCTGCGGGGCTCCTCTATTTGGGCCTATTCTTGCATTCAGGAATCTCCGTTCGGGCCTATCCTGGCCTGCGGGACTCTCCGTTCGGGCCTATTCTCGCCTGCAGGACCTTCCGTTCCGGCCCATTCATGCCTGTGGGACACTCTGTTCGGTCCTATTCTTGCCTGTGGGATCATTCATTCGGGCCTATTCTTGCCTCCAGGACTCTCCTTTAGGGCCTATTCTTGCCTGCGGGACTTTCCGTTCGGGACTATTCTTACCTGCCAAACTCTCTCTTCGGGCCTAATCTTGCCTACGGGAGCGTCTTTTCGTTCCTCCTCTTGCCTGCGGTTGTTCTTCTATTTGGGCCTGTTCGTGCCTACGGAGCTCTGTTATTCAGGCCTGTTTGAGCCTGCAGGCCTCCGTTATTCAGGCCTGTTTGAACCTGCGGGCCTCCGTTATTCAGGCCTGTACATGCGTGCGGGGCTCCGCTATTTGGTGTGTCCGTGAGTGCGGGGCTCCGCTCTTCGGGCCTGCTCGTGCCTGTGGAGCTCCGGTGTTCGTGCATGGCAGGTTCCGCTATTCCCCGTGTTCGTGTTCGTACGTGCGGGGCTCTGCTATTCGGGCATGTTCTTGCCTGTGGGGCTCCTCTATTAGGGGATATTCTTGCCTGCGGGACTCTCAGTTTGGGCCTATTCTTGCCTGCCGGACTCTCCATTCGGGCCTATACTTGCTTGCAGAACTCTCCGTTCAGGCCTGTTCTTCCCTGTGGGACTCTCTGTTCCGGCCTATTCATGCCTGCGGGGCTCTCCTTTCGAGACTATTCTTGTCTGCGGGACTCTCCGTTGGGGCCTGCGGGACTCTCCTTTCGGGCTTCTCCTCACCTGCGGGGCTCCGCTATTCGGGCCTGCTCGTGCGTGCGGGCTACCCTATAGGACTATAAAAAATACGATACAGGGTATAGATTATAGAAGAACATAGAATACAGAATTTGGAATATAGAAAATAGAATGTAGAATAAAAGAAAAGAATGTAGAATACAAAATATAAAATGAAGAGTATTGATTATGGATTATAAAAAAATAGAATATAGAAAATTATGAAATGTAGAATGTAAAATACAGAAGAATATAGAATGCATACTATAGAAGAACACAGAATGTAGAATATAGAATATGGAACATAGGATATACCATACAGAAAAACAGTATATAGAAAGATAAAGAATATTGAATATAGAACTTTAAATATACAATATAAAATACAGAGAATGGAATATACAACCTAGATTTTGGAAGAATATAGAAATAGAATATAAAAGAATATAGAATTTAGAATGTAGAGTATAGAATATAAAATATAGAATATAGAAGAATTTAGAACGTAGAATATAGAATATGGACTATAGAATTTAGAGGAATATAGTATATAGAAGAACATAGAAGATGCAATACAGAATATAAAAGAAAAAAGAATACAGAAAAATATAGAGTATAGAAGAATAAGGAATATGGAAAATAGGAGAATGTAGAATATAATTATAGAAGAATGTAGAATATTGAAAAATATAGAATACAGAATATAGGAAAACATAGAGCATAAATTTAGAAGATATAGGATATAGAATGCAGAATATAGAAGAATAAAGAATATAGATGACAGACTACAGAATATAGAAGATAGAATGTAGAAGAAAATAGAATATTGACAAACGGAATATAGGGTATAAGATATACAATATTGAAGAATAGAGAATAAAGTAGAAAAATACAGATGACAAAATATAGAAGAATAGAGAATATAAGAGAATAGATTACAGAGGAATATAGAATATAGAGATTAGAAGGTAGAATATACATAAAAATATAGAATATAGAATTCAGAAAAAATTTAGAATATAAAATGCAGAATATAGAATATAGAAGAAAATGGAATGGAGAATGGAGAACATAGAATATGGAATAGATAAGAATAAAGAATATTGAAAAATTTAGAATATAGAATGTAGACTAGAATATTGAATATAGAATTTAGAATGTACAATATGGAATATAGCAGGTAGAAGAATATAGATTACAACAGAAGAATATAGAATGTAGAATAAGAATGTAGAAGAGTATAGAATACAGAACATAGAGGAATATAAAATGCAGAATGTAGAATATAGCATATGGAATATAGAATGTAGAATACAGAAGAATATAGGATATAAAAAATATAGAACATCGAATATGGAACATAGAATACAGAGTATGGAATAGAGAATATAGAAAAATATAGAATAGACTTAAATAAAGAATGTAGAATAGAGTATGTACAAAGTAGAATAAAGAACAATACAGAAGGATATAGATTATAGAATATAGAATTAAATATAGAATGTAGAAGATGGAATATAAGAAAATATAGAATGTAGAATATACTTTACAGAATATGCAATATGGAATATAGAGTACAGAAAATTATAAAAAATATAGAATATAGAAAACAACATTGAATATAGAATACAGACAATGGAATATAGAAAAATAAAGAATTTAGAATACAGAATGGAGAATACAGAATATAGAATATAAAATATAGAACAAAAATACATAATATAGAGAATATACATTATACAATATAGAAGATTATGGAATATAGAATGTAGAATGTAAAATACACAATTTACAATATAGAAAAATATATGATACAGACTATAGAAAAATATAAAGAATGAAAAATATAAAGAATGAAGAATATAGAATACAGAAAATTGTATAGAAAAATATAGAATATAGAAAAAGAACATTGAATACAGAACACAGAGTATGGAATATGTAATATAGAAAATATAGAATATAGAATGTAGAATACAAAATATAGAATATAAAATAAAAGGTAAAGAACACAGAATATAGATTATAGAATATAGAAGATAATGGAATATAGAATATAGAATTTAAAATACAGACTACAATATAGAAGAATATAGAATACAGAATATAGTAGAATATAGAATATAGAAGGAAGAATATGGAAGAGAATACAGAAAAATATAGTATATAGAAAAATATAGACTAGAAGTATATGGAAGAATATAGAATTAAGAAAGTAGAATATAGAATACAGAGCATAGAATATGGAAGAATTTAAGATATACAATGTGGAATGTAGAATATGGAATATGAAATATAGAAGAATAGTGTATGTGGAAAAACGTAGAATATAGAACATCAAACATAGAATACAGAGTATGGAATATAGAATATACAAAAATATAGAATATAGAAGAACATAGATTATAGAATATAGAGAATTTAAAATATAGAATATGGAACATAGAACACGGAAGATAGAATACAGAATATAAAAGAACTTTGTAAACAGAACAATATAGTGTATGGAGGATTTGGAATAAAGAAGAATATAGAATATACATTACAAAAGAATATAGCATAAAGAATACAGGATATAGAAGAAAATAGAATATAAATTTAGAATATAGAATGCAGAAGAATATAAAATGTACAATGTAGAATACAGATTACACAATGCAAAGTATACAGTGAAGAATACAGGAAAGTATAGAATATAGAAGATTATAAATCATACAATATAGAAAATAATGGAATATAGAATGTACAATGTAAAATATAGAATATAGGAGAACATAGAATACGGAATATAGAAGAATATAGAATATACAAGGGTATGGAAAATACAAGAAAAAGAATATAGTAGAATGTAGAATACAGAATATTGAAGAATACAGAATATGGAATAGAGAATATAGAAGAATTAGGATATAGAATACAGAAGAATACAGAATATACATTATAGAAGAATGTACACAGTAGAAAACTATACAAGAAAGAATATAGATTACTGAAGAACATAGAATACAGAATTTAGAATATAGAATGTAGACTACAGAATATAAAATATAGAATAAAGACTATAGAATACAAAGAATTATGGAATGTAGAATGTAAAATATAAAAGAATACAGAATTTAAAAGAATACAGAATGTAGTCTATAGAATATGGAACATAGAATATACCACACAGAAAAATACAGTATATATAAAAATAAAGAATATAGAACATAGAACTTTGAATATACAATATAGAATACAGAGTATGGGAATATAGAACCTAGAATATGTAAAAATATAGAAAGAGAATATAAAAGAATATAGAACATAGGAGAATATAGAGTTTAGAATGTAGAATATAAAGTACAGAATATAGAATATAGAAGAATTTAGAACGTAGAACATAGAATATAGAGGAATATAGTATATAGAAGAACATAGGACATAGAAAATACAATGCAGAATATAAAAGAAAAAAGAATATAGAGTATAGAAGAATATGGAATATGGACAATAGGAGAATGTAGAGTATAATTACAGAAGAATATAGAAAATTGACAAACAGAATACAGAATATAGGAAAATATAGAGCAAAAGTTTAGAATATAGAAGATATAGGATACAGAATGCAGAATATAGAAGAATACAGAATATAGATGACAGACTACAGAAAATAGAAGATAGAACGTAGAAGAAAATAGAATATGGACAAATGGAATATAAGGTATAGGATATATACTATTGAACAATATAGAATAAAGAAAGTAGAAGAATATAGATTACAGACTATAGAAGAATATAGAATGTAGAATAGAGAATACAAGAGAATGTTAGATTACAGAAGAATATAGACTATAGAGATTGAAGGTAGAATAAACACTAAAAAATATAGAATATAGAAGAATATAGAATTCAGAAAAATTTAGAATAGAAAATGTAGAATATAGAAGAAAATGGAATATAGAATGTAGAATAGAGAATATAGAATGTGGAATAGAGTATAGAGAAGAAAAAGAATATTACAAAATTTAGAATATAGAATGTAGACTGTAGAATATTTAATATACAATTCAGAATGTACAATACAGAATATAGCAGATAGAAGAATATAGATTATAAGAGAAGAATATAGAATGTAGAATAAGAATGTAGAAGAGTATAGAATACAGAACATAGAAGACTATAGAATATAGAATGCAGAATGTAGAATATGGAATATATAATATAGAATACAGAAGAATATAGTATATAAAAAATATTGACTATATATTTTTTTATAGAACATAGAATATAGAACACAGAATATAGAATATGTGATATAGAATACAGGGTATGGAATAGAGAATATAGACAAATATAAAATAGAGATAAATATAGAATAGCGTATGTACAAAGTAGAATACAAAATATAGAATAAAGAACATAGAATATAGAAGAATATAGATTATAGAATATTGAAGATTCTGGAATATAGAATGTAGAATTAAATATAGAAGATAGGATATAAGAATATAGAATGTAGACTAGAGTATACAGAATATGCAATATGGAATATAGAATACAGAAAATTATTAAAAAATATAGACTATAGAAAAAATGAATATAGAATACAATCAATGGAATATAGAAAATATAGAATTTAGAAAATAGAATGTAGAATACAGAATATAAAATATAGAATAAAAATACATAATATAGAGAATATACATTATACAATATAGAAGATTATGGAATATAGAATGTAGAATGCAAAATACAGAATATACAATATAGAACAATATATGATACAGACTACAGAAGAATATAGAATGTAGAATACAGAAAATTATAGAATATAGAAAAAGAACATTGAATACAGAACACAGGATGGAATATAGAATATAGAAGAATATAGAATGTAGAATACAAAATTAGAATATAAATAAAGCATAAAGAACACAGAATATAGAATATAGATTATAGAATATAGAAGATAATGGAATAAGAATATAGAATGTAAAACAAAATATACACTACAGAAGAGTATAGAATACAGAAGATAGAAGAATGTAGAATATAGAAGGAAGAATGTAGACTATGGAATATAGAATACAGAAAAATATAGTACATAGAATATAGAAGAATATGGAAGAACATAGAATACAGAATTTAGAATGTAGAATACAGAATATAGAGCATAGAATATGGAAGAATTTAAAATATACAATGTAGAATATGGAATATGAAATATAGAATATAGAAGAATATTGTATGTAGAAAAATATAGAATATAGAACATTGAATATAGAATGCAGAGTATGGAATATAGAATATACAAAAATATAGAATATAGAAGAACATAGATTATAGAAAATAGAGAATTTGAAATATAGAATATGGAACATAGAACACTGAAGATAGAATACAGAATGTAAAAGAACTTTGAAAATAGAATATAGTGTATTCTTCTATATTTTACATTCTACATTTCATAATTTTCTGTATTTTATAATCTGTATTCTATAGTCTTTATTCTACATTTTATATTGTGTATTCTACATTCTACTTTCTATATTCTAAATTCTGTATTATATGCTCTTGTATAATCTATATTCTGTATTGTATAGTCTACTGTGTATATTCTTCTATAATGTATATTGTATATTCTTCTGTATTCTATATTCTAATTCTAAACATCCCCACATAACCCTGCTCACCTGGAACCATTGATGAGAGTTTCCAGACAACTCATCTGGGGACCAACAACCCAGATATCCCAAACCCAACCACCCTGCAATCAGCAGAGCACACACACAGCACCCAACCCCAAAACTAGGAAGATCACCCACTGCACCCACAGCCAGGGTCCAGCTGGACAGACAAACACACCACCTCAACAGAAACACCACCTATATCCTCAACAGCCCCACGAGAGACCCACACTCACACATGCAGTCATTCCTCCACCAACCCTGAGAAAGGTAGTGAGAGCATCAAAATGGCAAAATTAGAGACCAGAGCAAAACACAGGCCCAGCCTACTTGGATATATCAAAACAAAACAAAATTTCAGGGTTCAACAAACACACAGTAAATAAATAGATATAATAATTTCTTGATGCTTCGGAAACAACAGACAATATCAAATCACAAAAAGAAGCAGGACAGGATGGAGTCAGCAAGTGACTGAAATAAAGAACAAAAAAACTGCCGGGGGTAAGAAACAGCCTGTGAAAACACAGGCAAAACCAAGAAAAATAGAGACAAAATCGAGGAAGGCACTGACAAAATGAAAGAAAGCAACAAACAAACAAAAAACCCATTGTTGTCAAGTTGGTTACAACTCATAAAAGCGATAAAGAATTCAGGAAAACAATATAAAAATGAAACAACTAGAAACCATACAAAAACATCAACTAGAAAGCCAAAAGATTAAGAATAAAATTTCAGAAACAGACAACTCAAAAGAAGGATATAGGACCAGAATTGAAGCAATGGAAGGCAGATTAGTGAAATTAAAGAAAAATCCCTTGATACCAATTTGTTTGAGGAAAAATCAGAAAAAAGAATGAAGAAATCCTAATAATTATGTGGGACACTATCAAGAGGAAAAACTTGCATATGATAAGAGATCCAGTGGGTGGGGGGTGGGGGTGCAATGCAAAACACAGAGACAATTGTCAAAGTAATCCTGGCAGAAAACTTCGCTTTCTATCATCAGGAAAGACAAGAAGATACCCATCCAAGAAGCGCAATGAACCCCATACAGGATAGAGCCCAAAGAAAGTCACCAAGACTTATAAACAGATGTGCAAATAAAAAGGACCAAAGACAAACAAAGAATCCTGAGATCAGCTAAGGAAAAATAAAGTCACCTATCTAAAAAGGGGAACCAATAAAACTAATCTCCAACTATGTAGCTAAAACCATGTAGGTAAGAAGACAGTGGGAAGACCTATATAAAAGGTCGAAAGCAAAAAAAAAAAAAACAAAAAAAACCCAGTCAGCAATTCTATATTCAGTAAAACTGTCTCTCATATACAATGGCAACATTAGAATATTTCCAGATAAGCAGAAATTAAGGGAATTTGTAAAAACCAGACCAAACTTGCAAGAAATATTAAAGAGAGTCCTTCGAATAGAGAACCAAAAACATTAAACAATAATCTGATATTTGGACGCAGGACAGACCACCCAGATACCAACCCAAATAAAGAATTTTAAAAATAAAACAAAGCTAAAAGGCTAAAAACAGGGAACCAAAGACATCAATACGTAAACGATGACATCAAAACAAAAAAGAGGGAATAAATGGTGTAGTTATAGAACTTTCATATGGAGAGGAAGCCAAAGCGATAACAATAAATAAAAGACTGTTTTAAACTTAGGAAGATAACGGTAAATTTCAAGGTAATGACATAGAGGAGGTCTGGTGGTGCATTGGTTAAGTGCTCGGCTGCTAACCAAAATGTCATTGCACTGAAAGTCTTAACTAAAGAAATCTAGTAAGAGAAAGAAATAAAGGACATCCAAATTGGAAAGAAGAAGCAAAATTTTCCCTATACACAGATGAAATGAACCTATACATAGAAAACTCCAAGGATTCCACAAAAAAACTACTGGAACTAATAGAAGGAGTCAGCAAAGTAGCAGGGTACAATATCATATTAGTTGGATTCCTCTACATCAACAAAGAGAACTTCAAAAAGTAAATCACAAAAAGAATGCCATTTATAATAGCCCCCCAAATGATAAAATACTTGGGAATAAATCTAACCAGGGATATAAAAGACCTATACAAAGAAAACTACAAAATGCTACTGCAAGAAACCAAGAGACCTATATAATTGGAAGAAAAAAAAAATGCTCATGGATAGGAAGAGTCAACATCATGAAAATGTCAATACTACCTGAAGTGATCTACAAATATAATGCAAGACCGATCCAAATTGCAACAGCATTCTTTAATGAGATGGAAACACTAATCACCAATCCAATGTGAAAAGGAAAGAGGCCAAAGAAGGCCTCACACTACTGAATCTTAGAACCTACTATACAGGCATGGCAATCAAAACAGACTGGTATTTGTACAATGACAAACACATAGACCAATGGAACAGAATTTAGAACACAGATGTAAATCAGTCCAGCTATGGGCAGCTGATTTTTGACAAAGGGCCAAATTTTGTTAAATTGGGAAAAGACAGTCTCTAACAAATGGCACTGGCAAAACTGAATGTCCGTCTGTAGAAAAAATGAATCAGGACCCATACTTCACATCATAAACAAAAACTAACTCAAAATGGATCAAGGACCTAAATGTAAAACCTAAAACAATAAGGGTTTCATTTTACTTGTTTCAGCAATCAGCATCCATGGAAGCAGCAGTGGGCAAATCTGCTACAAAAGACCTCCTTAAAGTGTTAAAAAGCAAGGACGTCACCTTGAAGACTAAGGTGCCCCTGACCCAAGCAATGAAAGCTGGATGATGAGTAAGGAAGACTGAAGAAAAATTGGCATCTGTTGGTGAAGAATATTGAATATATCATGATGTGCCAAAATAAGGAACAGATCTGCCTTGGAAGAAGTACAGCTAGAATGCTCCTTAGAAGTAAGGATGGTGAGACTTCATCTCATATACTTTGGGCATGTTGTCAGGAAGGATCAGTCTCTGGAGAAGGACATCATCCTTGGGAAAGAATAGGGTCAGTGAAAAAGAGGAAGGCCCTCAACAAGATGAACTGACATGGTGGCTGCAACAATGGGCCCAAGCATAACAATGATCGTGAGGATGGCACGGGATCGGGCAGTGTTTCCTTTTGTTGTGCATAGGGTGGCTATGAGTCAGAAATGACTCGAGCGCACCTAGAAAAACAACAACAACAATAACAATAAGGAGATAGAAATTATAACAAAGTACCGAATACAAATTAACATTAATCCTTCTCAAACTCTTGCAAAAGAAAATAGTAGGGAACACTTTGTAACTGGTTCTATGATGACATAATCGCCCTGACACCAAAGCCAAAAAAACCCACAATATCCCTTATGAATATGAATGCAAATCTTCAACAGAGTACTAACAAACCAAATCCAGCAGCAAAATACTAGCAAACCAAACAGCAGCATATTGAAAAGACTATAAACCACGTCCCAGTGGAACTTATCCCAGAAATGCAAGAGTTGTTAAGCATAAATATCAATTAATTAAGAAAATGAAGGAAAAATGATTTGATTAATGAATGCAGAAACATCATTTGACAAAATCCAAGACCCTTTCATAATAAAACCATTCAACAAACTAGAAATGTAAGGAAACTACATGTATCTGATTAAGGACACTTATGAAATACCCATAGCTATTTTTTTTTTTAATATCACACGCATTGGTGAAAGACTACAAGTTTTCCCCTAACATCAGGAACGAGACAAGGATGCCTGATTTCATAACTCTTATTCTACATTTTTCTGGAAATACTAGACAGAAAAGTTAGGCTAAAATTTTTTTTAAAGGCATTTGAATTTGGAAAGAAGTAAAATTTTTCCTATTCAAGATGACAAGATCTTATACATAGAATATCCTAAGGAATTCTCTCTCTTTCTCTCTCTCTCTCCCTCACATACACACACCCACAAATATACAATACAAATAAAAAACAAAAAGAAACTATGAGATTTAATATACAAATTCAACAGAATGGCAGGATATCAGATCAACACACAAAAATACAGTTCTGGAAAGCCAAACTTGTTATTATTTGTCTGTTTATTTATCTATTTATCCATCTATTTATTGATTTGTTGATATAGCTATCTCTTTATCTACTTATTCATCTATTCATTCATTCATATGTCTGTCTTTCTATATGCCTGTCCATCCATCCATCCATCCATCCATCCATCCATCCATCCATCCATCCATCCATCCATCCATCCATCCATCCATCCATCCATCCATCCATCCATGCATGTGTTCATTCATTTATTTATCTCTCTCTATTTGTTTACTTATTACGCTTTTGAGCTTCACATTTCTTCAACACCAAACTTCAAATTGACCTGGATTTTAAGGGAAAAAAGATGTCAATGACTTCTTAATTATGCCTACGGGAAAAATTGATTCACTTGATTGGTTTTCTTCGTGACACGTTTGCTTTAAATCTACTTTAAATTACTTCTCATTAAGCTTGATCCAAAAAAATTGGATGATCTTTTTTTTTTTTTTTTCCTTATTTGTATGAGTTTAAAGAGCTTAAATTTGGAGGAAAAGAGACTTAATGATTCTCTCGTGGTTCACTATTTGGGCCCAAGCACCCATGTGTATAGACTCAGTGCTTCTCAGGTGGTGGCAAAAACATTCATTTGCCCTGTGTTGGCTATTAGGTAGGAAGGTTGCCCCTGGCTGGAAGGAGGTCAAACCTCAACAGTGATCATGTCGTTGGGAGAGTCTTTGAACCTGAGCAGAGAGAGCAACTATATTTATAGAGTTTATTTAAGTAATTCTCAGTGCAGAGAGTTTGTTCTATTTTTGTTTGTTGAGTTTTTAGTAGAACCATGTAACACAGGGGTGTAGAAAGCTGTTAAAAGGATTTGTGTCTGTGTTTGAGAAAAGCAGTGCAGGCAATGCTTCCATCCCTGAATCTTAGTTTATGTGAAATAATAATCAAAAAAGCAGTAAAAACAGCAGCATCAATAATAATCATCATTAAAGCTGTTTGTTGAGTGTTTGCAGCATGCTGGACAATGTTGTAAGTTGTTTGCATGTGTTAACTAATTTACTTTTTAATAAACAATATTAGTGGTAGATGCTATTACCAGTAACACTTGAAAGTTAATAATTAATATCTGAATCAAGAGAGCAAATACCTTCTTACCTGTCCAGGACCCTTCCAAGATCATATTGATTTTATATTTTCATTTTTGTTTTCTGGTTCTAAAATCAAGTGCCAAAAACTGTACAAGTTTCACATTATTCAAAATTTATAAATGTCACCTTGATATTGTAGGTATATTTCCAGCAGTGAACAAAAGTGAGGCAAGTGTTGACCATTCCTAGGACTCAATTCTTCAGTTAAACTCCGAGATTGGTTTCCAGAATGCTTATGTTTTATCCTATGACTGACTCAATGGTTGTTTGACGACTGGAGTTTCTTTGTAAGGTGTTTTAGAGAATAAGATAAAATATTTCAAATTAAGGAATAATTATGTTATAATTATAAATTATAATTTATAAATTATAAAATAATATAATTGAGGAAAAATGAAGATAAGAGCTTACTGATGTGACTTCCATCTCTGTCTGTGTGTGATAGAGTTAACCTATGTATTTTCTCTCTAAACTCTGACCTACATCACCTTTCTTCTTAAGTTATTGCACATTTCTTTTTCCTACTTGAGCACAGCAGCTGTCTTATGTCATCCCATGGAATTAGGTAAGAGAATTGGCTGGTTAAAATCCCACTTCGCTTTAATTTTTCCAGATTAAATGTATCTCATTCAAATAGAACAAATTTAAGTGGGCATCATGCCAAAATCTAAATTCCTGTCTATGAACTTGGAGACATTTAAACCTTAGGGGCTGAAACATTTATATTGGATCTGTGGACTTCCAGAAAGCTGAGTCTCTTACTTCTATGGTCAAGCCAACTTGTTTATTTTGAGAATAAAATTATTGCAGTATTTAACATAATATCTCCTACATTATATAATTCTCAGTATTGCATGCATATTTTGTACAGAAAAAAATCAAAGTAAATATTAGTTGATTACTAATTACGTGGAGTGTAAATCTACACGCATATTTTAAAGGTAAAATAGAGTTAACTGGTTTTTCTTTTTTTAACATTCAGTTAAGATCAGTTATTTGATTTGTTTTTCACTTGAACAAATATATTTTGAGCCTTGACCCTTTGTTCTTTTTTTTTTCTCCCAGGAGTGTAGACACCAGGCCTCATAAAATATCACCTACAATTTCTACAATGTGCTTAATTGTGGGCTAGAGACCTAGTTTCCCCAGAAGGCCTCTGAGAAACAAAATATGAATTCCACCATGATTAGGCAGTCAGTCTGTTTCTATCAAGAGGTTGAAAGCCTCATATAAGGATGAGAAAATGAGTTTGAACATTTCTTTTTTTATTAAAATTTTTCATGGTAAATGAAGGCTTATTGTCTGAAGCAAAAAAAAAAACACAAAGGCAATCTTGCATACTCGTAGTGTGGTAACAGTTCCTGAAATGTGTTTCAGATTAGAGGTTTCTACAGTTTTGGGTTCCTTTTCAAATCTATTTCTCCGCCACCCCGTAGAGGTGCCAAATAAAGTAGCTTAATTATTCATAATATATGCAGTTTGTCTCTGTGACTCTTTGATATATATAACCAACAAACAATATAATTTAACTTAAAACTTTGTGAAAGACGGACTTGCTGTGAGTATGTAACACTATCCCCAAGTGGGGTGACAGGGAAATCTATTTAATTTTGCAGACCCCTTCCCCAGCTTCTGACCTAATGTTTTATTTCAAATAAAATTTCCTGGGAAAATGAAACATATCTCTATATGAGACACTATATATCTCAACTGAAATAAGTTTTAAAATTAATTACTTTATATCTGGAAAAGAATGTGGATGTCTACACATCTAATGAAGAAGAATGTGTTTTTCAATGCAGTAGCTTGTTCTTCAGTTTTAAAAACATGACCCGCTGGACGTGAGCAGTCTCCTTCATAACAACAACCATTCAAATCTCAAATAGCTGTTTTAGGCCACTAATTACTCTGAATTTAACCTAAAATATTACAATACCTTGGAGACTTTACTACAATTCATATCAAAAAGATCAATATACAACTAATCTCAGGGACACTATTTAAAGGAATGTGTTTTATTTGATAAATTATGTAGAGTGGATTGTATTGTTTTTTTTTTGCACATTCATTTCCTTGATTTGCGTGATATCTGGACAGCCCAAATTATTCAGATTACATTTGAATGATTTCTGCAAAAATGAGTATCAAGGTAAGTTATGTGAGATTGATTTGACCATACATTGAATTGAAATTTTCTTGGGGCAGCAATCACAAAGGAGCAAGGTGAGAGACATTTCTTGGTAAGGTGAGATAAGGATTAGGGTTTGAAGGTCCAATGCAACCCCTACTGGGCAGCAAGGCCCTGCAGCTATCACTCATAGTCTTGATTGGGGTAGTAAAAACATTTCTTTCTTATTTTTGCCTTACCACTTTGCATTATGCTTAGGACATAGTCATGTTCAGGAATAGTATTAGAAACGTGAAAGGTTGTAAACTATGTAAAGTATTTCAAGCAATACAAACACCTGTTGAGAAACTTATGCAGTGGTATTAAAATATTTTGTAAATTGTTTTATTTTTAGTGCAATATATATGCTTATATGCATATGTATATATGTGTGTATATAATGTGTAACTGTCTAGTTTTCATAACCGATTTTGAATCCATGCACATTATTTCAACAAGTTGATGTTTTTAGTTCCTTTCTCCATTTTCATCATGTGCCCTTCATTTCAAATTTCTCCTGTATGTTTAGTGTATTTCTATGAATTACACAAGAAAAATTCCTAATATGAATCTGTTAGTTAAAAAAAAAAAGCGGTTTCCATCAAGTCTATTCTGACTCAAAGCCACCCTGTAGGACAGAGCAGAACTGCCCAGGATGGTTTCCAAGGAGCCGCTGGTGGAATCGAGCTGCAAACCTTTTGGTAAGCGGCTCTAACTCAACGACTGCGACAGGTATGAAAATGATCAAAGGTCGTGAGAAATGATTAGCAAGTTTTGAAAAGATCTACCGTGTTTTACCAAAACTATGCTACTGCATATCTGATAACGTTGCTCACAACATTTTTGGCCTAATAATTTAATAAAGTTGTTCTGTTTAACTAGGTTTTAATATTTTTGGATTATTTCTTTATTTTAAGCCTTCTATTTCATTTTCGATGTATCACTTATTTTTATATTTTTTTCTGCTTAGTCGGCTCTTTTCATTTTTATTATTAATTTTTGGTAAATTGGATTTTATTTGTGATATTAAAATTTTTCATTTGTTCTAAGAATTCAATTTGGGTTCTTGTTTAGATTTATAATACTTTACATGAAATTTTGGGGGGTAAAAACTACAAAATCAAAATAACGACCCCCACCTGGTGAAATGAGCATTCCAATAGATTGGAAATTGTTGCCAGTGTTCCCATTTTCTTTTTTTTAAATAAATTTTTCCTTCCATATATATGTTTATATTACTTTGTCATTCAAAAATTTATACACAATTTTTTTCATGGCATTGGCTGCAATCCCTATTGTGTCAGCATTCTCCCCCTTTCCACCCCACATTCCCACATTCCATTTGTCCAGTTTTCCTGTCCCTTCCTGCCTTCTCTTCTCTGTTTTTTGGCAGGTGTAGCCCATTTGATGTCATATACTGTTCCTTTTATAGGCCTGTCTTACTTTGGCTGAAAGGTAAACTTCAGGGGTGGCTTCAGTTCTGAGTTAGAAGGATCTCCAGGGGCCATAGTCTCCAGGGTTCTGCTCTGACTGGGATTACAACAGAGAGTCCTGGACAGAGTGGGAGAAAATGTAGAATAGACGATCAAATTCACAAAAAGAACAGACTTCCCTACATATTTTATTGAAGGAGCCCTGGCTGTACAGTGGTTAAGCACTGGGTTTTAACCCAAAGGTCAGGGGTTGGAACCTACCTACCAGGAACTTCAAGGGAGAAAGATGTGGCAGTCTGTTTCCATAAAGATTAACCCACTGCCATCCAGTAGATTCCAACTCATAGTGACCGTATAGGACAAAGTAGGTTTCAAAGGCAGTAATCTTTACAGGAGCAGACTGCCACATCTTTCTCCCTCAAAGCACCTAGTAGGATCACACCACCAACTCTTCTGTTATCAGCCAAACACATAACCACAGCACAAACAGGGCTCCTTCTGTACTGATTGTAGCTTTAGAAATCCTATGGTGCAGTTCTGTTCTGCCCAAGGGGTCACTATGAATTGGAATTGACTCCAAGGCAATGGGCAGAGTATATAATTTATTGATGATATATAGTCATATAATAATTACATAACTTCTATAAACCC
Source organism: Loxodonta africana (assembly GCF_030014295.1). Lineage (NCBI taxonomy): Eukaryota > Metazoa > Chordata > Mammalia > Proboscidea > Elephantidae > Loxodonta > Loxodonta africana. The sequence continues at coordinate 25,862 of NW_026975250.1, read as the reverse complement.
ACTGCCATGGAGTCAATTGCAACTCATAGTGACCTTATAGTACAGAGTAGAACTGCCCCACAGGGTTCCCAAGGCTGTAAATCTTTACAGGAGCAGACTGCCACATCTTTCTCCTCCTGTTCAGCAGCTGGTGGGTTCCAACTACCGCCTGCCTTTCAGTTACCAGCTCAGTGCTATAATCACTACACAGAATCAAGACTCCTTATAACTTCTACAGCTATTGTATTCTTACTTTCCTGTTTTTCTATCATGCCCAATTATCATGCTATTTTATCACGTTTATATCCATAAATTTTTACATGTTGTATTTCCTCCTCTTCATTCTCTTATCGACATTTTTTTTAATTTTTATTTTTAACTTGATCATTTTCTTTCAGATTTTTATTAAAAAATTGCATCATGGTCTGAAATATATAACCTATCTTGAAATTTAGATTGTATTTACATCAATTGGTTTACAGTGAACTAGCTTGCAATGACATTTATTTTGTCCTTTCAGTTACGTGTGTTTGCATTTGATATTTTTAAAACATAAACCAGTTTTTTCGATAACCATATTTAAATAATATCTTATTGTCATTGAGTATTGTTATTACTAAGGTGAAAAATTTTAAGAATATTAAAAATATAATGTATTAGAATGTTGTTAACTATAAATTATAATTTATACAATTTATCAAACACTTTTAGCAAGCTAAGTGTTTTTCATTCATTAGGTTTTCAAAAACAGTAAAGCTTTTAAATAGAAAAAATTTTTTTCTTTTTTGTGTTGTTATTTTTGTCATATTCTATTTCATGGGTTAGAACATTCAAAAAAATCATAACGTTGTTAGAATAAGTCTTTGTTTTTTTCTGAATTATACAAACATCCATCATTATTTTATATCACTGTGTTTGCTGTTTTGGAGAAAAGCACTCTTCTTTGAGAAAGGCCTATAGTGAAGAATGACGGTTCAATAGAATCAAAGCTTTTTAGAATATATGAAATGTGTGTAGTATCTTTCCTATATAACTTAGTGATATGATTATTTATAGTCAAATGTGCCTCAGTTTATACCAACTTGGCTGACTATAGATAATGTTAAAAACAAAATTTCTACAAGATTAGATTTATATATGAACCCATAAGTTTAACTTGCAATTTATGAATGGGAAGTTTCAGACAAGAGCTTTCTAATTCATGAATAGCAACTACAGGTTATGAGTTCTTATACAAATTTAATTTTGTAAAAATTTTGTTTTTAACAGTTCTGGTGATGGGGATAGGATTAATGGAACGTTTTGAACTAGGTTAAGCTCAGCAGGCAAGTCTTAATTGGTTAACTCACATTTTGGCTTCTGGGAAGGTCAGGCATTTGTAGGAACTAGACTTAGGTTTGGTTTGCTGATGTGGGGCTTAGCATAGGTGACTGCACCTTGGACCAAGTATAGTCAGGTCAACAATAAATATAACTTTATGACAGATCATTGAATTCTATATGCTAGAATTGTATTTATATTTGCATGTATGTGTAATCAACAGTTGGTATTGTCAATTAATTTTCTTATTTGTCACACTTTATATTAAAGCTGACTAGTTTTTACTGAAAATAATTTTAATTTCTCAACTTTGTTGAGCAATATTTATAATAACAATTATCTAAAACTTTCAAATTTTAATGGGGCATCAATACCTTTTGACTCCATATCTCAACTGAGGAGCAAGTAATAACATTTTACTAACTGACATTTCGTCCAAGTGCAGTTTAAATGTAAATTTCCCCTATTAATATAAAAGGACCAAATCAAATTCAAAATGCTATTCTTGACATGTTCCTTGAGTTAAACTTAGATTAATAATTGCTAACATAACATTTTAGTGTTTCTTTCTCCAGCCCTTCTTAAAGGTCTTGCATATTTGTTTTTTGCCTGGGCAACAAATTTCCACATACAATTACAGATATTTTAAAAATAACTGCCAATTCTTTTATAAGAGTTGTAGTATTCCTGACATACAAATGGTAATATAACATTTATTACAACCTATAGCCAATATAATTTCAAAATGGAGAAAGAAATTCTTTTTGTAAGAATATTATACCATATTTGAACATCACTGTCCTGTTTAATTATTTAAATGAATGGAGTGAAAGATTTTTTTTTCTCATACCAAGTAAGCACATCTCCAATCTCTCATCTTGAAGATATTTAAAAGGGGAGAAAAAACTCATGTTGGCAAATCATCTAAATGTTTATTTCCAGATAATATTTTTATTCTGTAAGAAGTAAAAAAAAAAAAAATTATCATTTTTTTTTTTTTTCAAATTGGCCATTGCTCAACAGACACAGATACAGTGTATAGAGACAGAGGGAGAAATAGTCACCTAAAGTGATTCAAGGAAATTCTACTGCATTTAATGATCATTTTCTTTTCTTCTGAAGGACATTCAATGTTGTTTACATTGAATTTTCAGATATTGTCTGCTTTATTTTTATCTAAGCCATGAAGACAGAAAATCAAACTTTTGGAGCAGAATTTATACTTCTTGGCTTTTTCCAATATGGCCAAATGAACACCGTCCTCTTTGTTACCATTGCGGGCCTCTTCTCAGTGACTTTGATGGGGAATATCATACTGATCCACCTCATCCGATTGGACACTCCACTCCACACTCCCATGTACTTCCTCCTCAGTCAGCTCTCCTTCATTGACATGATGTACATCTCCACCACGGTACCCAAGATGGCAGCAAACTTCCTGTCAAATGATAAGACTGTTACTTCTTTAGACTGTAAGATTCAAACCTTTGTGGTTTTGACCCTTGGTGGAACTGAAGCTCTTCTTCTTGGTTTCATGTCTTATGATAGATATGTAGCGATCTGTCACCCTTTACATTATCCTGTGCTCATGAGCAAGACGATCTGTTTGTCCATGGTCACATGTGCATGGGCCAGTAGTTCTATCAATGCTTTAATACATACACTGTATGTATTTCAACTTCCATTCTGTACATCTCGGATCATTAACCACTTTTTCTGTGAAGTTCCATCTCTAATGCCTTTGGTGTGTCAGGACACCTCCCAGTATGAGTATACTGTCCTCTTTAGTGTCCTTATCGTTCTGCTACTACCATTCATGGCCATTCTGGCTTCCTATGCCTGAGTGCTTATTGTGGTGTACCAGATGAGCTCAGGTAAAGGGCAGACAAAAGCCATCTCCACGTGTTCCTCTCATCTGATTGTGGCAAGCCTATTCTATGGGGCTACTCTCTCCACCTATACAAGACCACACACCTTGCATTACCCTGAGGAAGATAAAGTGGTGGCAGTATTTTACAGTATCATTACACCTCTTCTGAACCCATTTATCTACAGTCTGAGGAATAAGGAGGTCATGGGGGCTAGGAAAGGAGTTTTGGGAAAATAGACATTTGTACAGAAAATATGACTTTAGGAACCCTTTATAGTTTGAGACTGAACAACATGATTTGATTAGCCTACTGTCTAGAGAGATGTAAGCTCAAAGAAATGTTTACAAAATAAATAATTAGACAAATGCCTTCATTTCTCCTCTTTTCAGAAATAACTAAATCATTACTATTGGAACTGGATTGATTTACAATGTATAAGCAAGAGAATGGTTGCCATTATCTATGTCGTTTATCTTCTAAAGCAGTAGATTTAGGACCCATAAACACAATACTCCTATGTCACAGCAAATATTTTTTCTTCTTTAATTTGCTGAAATAAAATGCATAAAAAATATAATTTATTTCAAAATGCATAATATCTAGATAATATATATGATGAGCAAACTGTAGTATAGAGCAGATTTCATATATCCACTCATTCTTTCATTCATTGAACAAAAGTTTTAATGCTTTAACTTTGTATGTGATGCAATTATAGGCACTGGTGATATGGGATTGAGCAATATAAAACTGACATAAATGTCTGCTCTCTTAAAGTTTACATTTCATTGTGAGGAGAAAGACAATATATAAAATTAATGCATAAATTGTACAGTATATCAAAAAGTATTAATTGCCATGAAGAAAAACTAGGTGGAATAGGGAAACTAAAGGATGTTTGCAATTATAAGTAAAATAGAGAAGGGAGAAACAAGAATGTGACAATTTATCAGACTAAAAGGAGTAAGGAAGAGAATCAAGTGGACATCTGAGGAAGAGTGTTCTGGGAAGAGCAAAGAGTAAGTGAGAACTTCCTGTGATGGGAACATGTCCTTCATAGTCACAAAAGATCAAGGAGTAAATTGGTGAGACTTAGTCAATAGGTAGATTTAATGGGGCCAGAACATGTAGTATAAATTAGATCAGTATGAGGATTCTGGATTTTAACCCAAAATGCTGGGCAACCATTGCTGAGTTGTGAGTATAGAATTGATGTGAACACAAGGAGGCCATTGCAGTAGCCCAGGTGTGACAAAATATGGCCTTGGATTGAAGTGATATTAGTGGAGGAGCAAAAGCTGGCCAGATTCAGGAGACTGGGAGAAAGCAGATATTTGAGTTTTGTGGACACATTGGAATATGAAACGCTTCAGAATTGGGCTAAGACTTGGACTAAATAATTGGAAGTATGGCGTTGTCATGATTACAGTTTGGGGGAAGCCACAGGTGGAGCGTTTTCATCATTCAGCATCTCTTGTGCTACTTTTACGTTGACCTCTTGGCCCCACAAACGCAGTCATTATTCTGACTTCTATCACCATTAAATAGAAGCTCTTATTTCTCATCACCATTGGGTAGAAACTTTGGCATCAGAAAAAAAAAAGTTCTCTTTGATATCTGGCTTCTTTTAGTCAACATATTTAAAAGATTTAACCATATTTTTGTGTGTCTCTGTAACTCCATCGTTTATATTACAAAGCTACATTCCATTATATGGCTCCTGAGCAATTGTTTCCATTCTGATGCAGGAAATGTTTGGCTATCATGAATAAAACTGCCATAAAACTTCCTGTACAAATGCTTTTTGAGAACATATTAACTGAATTATCTTGTATATACATCAAAGATTGAAATCGCTTGGTCATATTTTAAGTACATGTACAGCTATGAATGTGTTATTGCAATGTGGGTTTAATCATTTGTATTCCATTCAGCAATACAAGAGAAATTCTTAGAGTCTAAGATTGTTGATAATAAATAATGCAGTGACTTGCTAAACTACCTGGCACTAAATATAAAATTGGATATAAGCCATGACGATAAAATCCAACCAGTGCTAAAACAGTGCATGAATAATGGTATTGGAAGAAAGTATACATTTTCTGTGAAGTATTTAAGATAATCACTGACATGATTGTTTTTAATCCATTGTCAATAATTTTAATAATTATGGTTTGTAATTCACAATGTTCAGTTTTCCACAACAGCAACAACAAAATATTAGGCATGCAAATAAACAGGAGCACATGGCTCATTCACAGGAAAAAATAAATAAATTTGAAACAATCCCTGAGTCAACTCAGATACTGAATTACTAGAGAAATAATATAAATAAACTGTATTAAATATGTTCAAGGTGCTAATGGATACCATGTACAAAGGACTAAAGGTAACCAGTGAAATAATGTCTTAACAAATAGAGACTGCCAGTAAGGAGATAGAAATTATAAAAAGATACCAGATAGAAATTAACAATAATCTTTCTCAAACTCTTCCAAAAAATAGAAGGCAACTCATTCTAGAATGACAATATCACCCTGATACCAAAGCAAAAAAAAATTAATAAATCACAATATACCTTATGAATATGGAAGCAAATCTTCTATAAAATACTAACAAACCAAATTCAGCAGCAAATTGCAACAAAATACTAGCAAACCAAATAGGGCAGCATATTGGAAGGACTATACACCACGACCCAGCGAAACTTATCCCACAAATGCAGGAGTGGTTAAACATAAATATCAATTAAGAAAATGAACAAAAATGATTATATTAATTGATGCAGAAAAATCATTTGACACACTCCAATACCCTTTCATAATAAAATCACCCAACAAACTAGAAATGTAAGGAAACTGCTTGTATCTGATTAAGGACAGTTATGAAATGCCCACGGCTCACATCACTCACATTGGTGAAAAACTGAAAGTTTTTCCTTAACATCAGGAACAAAACAAGGATGCTTGACTTCACAACTCTTATTCCATATTATTACATAAATACTAGCCAGAAAAGTTAGGAAAAAAAAAATAGGAAATGGCATTCAAATTTGAAAAGAAGTAAATTTGTTCCTATTCAAATGACATGATCTTATATACAGAATATCCTAAGAAATACTCTGGGCTCAAGCATAACAATGATTGTGGGGATGGCACAGGACAGAGCAGTGTTTCCTTCTGGTGTACACAGGAGTCGCTATGAGTCAGAACAAACTTGGCACCACCTAACAACAACAACAGAGAATACACACACATACAACAAACCAACAAAAACAAAAATAAACTATTAGATTTAATATACAAATCCAACAAAATTGTAGGATGTCAGGGGAACACACAAAAATCAGGTTTTGACTAGAGCTCTGGAGAACCAAACTTGATATCTCTGCTTATTTGTTTATTCATTCATTCATTTATCTCTCTCTGTTTATTTACTGATTACTCTCTTACACTTCAGATTTCTTCAATACCAAACTTTAGGTCTTTGAACCTTATCAGAGAGAGTGACTGTATGTACAGGGCTTATTTTAAGTAATTCTCCCTGTAGATAGTTTGTTCTAGTTTTGTTTCTTTTTCTCTTGAAACTTTAGTAGAACCATGTCACACTGGGATGGGGAAAGCTTTTAGAAGGATTTGTGTCCACATTTGAGCAAAGCAGTGGAGGAGATGCTTCCATCCTTGAATCTATCTTAGTTTATGTAAAATAATAATCCAAAAAGGCAGTAAAAACATCATCATCATTAATAATCATCATTAAGCTAATATTTATTAAGGGCTTGCAGCATGCTGGACAACATTGTAAGTTGTTTGCATGTGTTAACTAATTTAATTTTTAATAAACAATATTAGCGGTAGATGCTATTATTAGATAATCTATGAATCAAGAGAGCAAGTAATACATTCCTACTTCTGCAATTCAGACAGAGTGAGTCACCCCCATCCTACCTTCCACCATCACGCTCCACTTTTACTCCCTGATTTAATACATGGGCCCCTGAGAGATATTTCTCTTTTTATGCCACAGGAAGAGTTCTAGGTTTTCATGTTCTCATACCCATCCAAAGTAGCTGACAACTGTCTGTGTATAATACACAAATATTTTTCTCATGCAATATCAGGTGATAATAATAATAAAACAATAACAACAAGCACCACTTAAAGGTGCAATATCAGGTGATAATAATAATAAAACAATAACAACAAGCACCACTTAAAGGTATCAAACCTAACTTCAGAGGTAGGTTTTCATTGAAACATAAGAAACTTGAACTGCAGATCCTCTCACCTGTGCAGGCCTCTTCCACAGTCATATCAATTTTATATTTGTATTTTTGCTCTCTTGTTCTTAAAGAAAATGCCAGCAACTGTACAAGTTTCACAGTATTCAAAACTTACAAATATCACTTCAATATTCTAGAAATCCTTCCACAAGTGACTGAATGTGAGGCAAATGTTGACTATTCATAGGACTCAATCATTCAGTAAAAATCTGAGATTAGGGTTCCTAAACACCTGTGTTTCATCCTAAAACTGACTCAGTGATTGTTTGGCCCCTGGAGTTTTCTCTGGAAGGTGATTTAGAGAATAATGAGACAAAATATTTCAAATTAAGGAATAATTATTATAAATAATAATTTATGAATTATAAAATAACATATATATTATAATTGGAGAAAAATGAAGATAAGATCTACGATGTGACTTACATCCCTGTCTGTACATGAGAGAATAAACCTGTGTATTTTCTTCCCAAAATCTAACCCACATCGAGTTTCTTCTTAAGTTATTGCACTTTTCTTTTCCCATTCTTGAGCACAGCAGCTATTTCATGTCATCCCATAGAATCAGGTAAGGGAATTGACTGGGCAAAATTTCAGCTCACTTCAATTTTTCCAGATTAAATACATCTCATCGAAATAGAACAACATTATTGAGCACCATGCCAAAATCTAAATTCTACTCTACACGTGGGCACTTTAACCAGGGATCACAGCATTTGTATTTGATCTGTGGACTTTCAGAAATCGGAGTCCCTTACTTCCATGGCCAAGCCAACCTTCCTATTTTGGGAATAAAATTATTGCAAAATTTAGCACATTAATAATATCACCTATATTAGATAACTCCTCAGTATTTCATGCATATTTTGTACAGAAAAAAAAATCAAACTATATATTAGCTGATTACTAACTATACGGAGTCAAAATCTACGTACATATTTTAAAGGTAAAATAGTTAACTTTTAAAAAAATTTTTTTAAAGCAATCAGCTAATATCAATTATTTGATTTTTTTTTCACTTGAACAAATATATTTTGAGGCTTGACCCTTTGTTCATTTCCCTCTCTCCCCCCAGGAATGCAGACACCAGGACTAATAAAATATCACTTGTAATTTGTACAATGTGCTTAATCATGGACTAGAGGTCTAGTTTTCCCAGAAGGTCTCTGAGAAACCAAGTATGAATTCCACCCTGATCAGGCAGCCAGCCTGTGTCCACCGAGAGGTTTAAAGTCTTATATAAGGACGAGAAAATGAGTTTGAACATTTGATTCTTTTTTCCACTAAATTTTTTCATGGTAAATGATTGAAGACTTATTTGCTGAGGCAAAAAAAAAAAAAAAAAGCAATCCTGCAAGTTCATAGAATGGTAACACTTCCTAAAATGTGTTTCAAATTAGGGATTTCACAGTTTTGGATTTCTTTGTGAATTTATTTTTCTGCCACCCTGTACAAGTGTCAAGTAGCTTGATTTTCCTAATACATGCAGTTTTGTCTGTGACTTTTTAATATATATGACAAACAAATAATATAATTTAACTTAAAAATTTTTGAAAGAGAGACTTGCTGTGCCTCTCTAATGCTGTGCCCAAGTGGGGTGACAGGAAAATCGTCTATGTAATTTTGCAGATCCATTTCCCAACTCCCTGTTTAATGATTTATTTCAAAAAATCTTCTAGGAGATTGAAACATTATCTCTATAAAAGACAATATATCTCAATTAAAAATTTTTTTTCAACTATTTTTATATATGTAAAATAATCTATATGTCTAAATACCTAATGAAAAAGAATATGCTTTTCAACACAGTGGCTTGTTTTTCAGTTTTAAAAACGTGGTCTGCTGGAGGTAAAGCAGTCTTGTTCATAATAACAACCATTCAGATTTCAAATAGCTCTTTTGGGCCATTAATGACTCTGAATTTAACCTAAAATATTATAATACCTTGAATACTTCGCTACAATTCGTGTCAAAAAGATCAATATATGACTAATCTCAGGGACACTGTTTAAAGGAATGTGTTTTATTTGATAAATTATGTAGAGTGAATAGTATTTTTCTTGGATGCCCATTTCCTTTGATTTGGGCGATTTCTGGGCTGGCTAGATTATCCACATTACATTTGGATGATTACTGCAAAAATTGAATATCCAGATATGTTATCTGAGATTAATTTGGCCATATATTGATTTTAAATTTTCTTAGGACAGCAATCACAAAAGAGCAAGGTGAGAGATGTGTCTTTGTAAAGCGAGAAAAGGGTAGGGTTTGAAGGTCCAGTGCAACCCCTACTGGGCAGCATGGTCCTGGAGGCATCACTTGTAGTCTTGACTGGGGTAGAAAAAAATGTTTCTTATTTTTGCCTTGCCACTTTGTATTATGCTCAAGGCGTAGTCATATTCAACAATATTACTGGAATGGTGAAAGGCTGTAAACTGTTTCAAGCAATACAAATTCGTGGTGAGAGTCTTTGCAGTTGAATTAAAATATTTCGTAAATTGTTTTATTTCAAGTGAAATATATATGCATACATGCATATGCATATATTTTTCTATATATAATGTGTAACTGTCTAGTTTTCATAACTGATTTTGAATACATGCACATTATCTCACCAAGCTGATTTTTTTAGTTCCCTTATCTGTTTTTATCATGTACTCATCATTCTAAAATGCTTCCGTAAAGCATATTACATTTATTATACTTCTACAAATTATTTACACAATGAAAATTCCTAATATAATATTGTTAGTTAAAAAAAAACAAAGTATGCCTCAGTTCATACGAACTTGGTTGACTATAGATAATGTAAAAAATAAAATTTCTACTAGAGTAAAGTTGCATATGAATTTATAAGCTTTATTTGCAATTCATGAATAGGAAGTTTCAGACAATAGCTTCCCAATTCATGAATAGCAGATATAGTTCATGAGCTCATATACTAACTGGTTCATTCACATTTAGGCTTCTGAGGTCAGGCATTTACAGAACAAAGACTTACATTTTGGTTTGCTCATGTGACTGCATCTTGTTAATAGTAAATACAACTGATGATGAGTCATTGAATTTTTTTTTATTAACTTTTATTGAGCTTCAAGTGAATGTTTACAAATCAAGTCAGTCTGTCACATATAAGTTTATGTACATCTTACTCCGTACTGCCACTTCCTCTCCCCCTAATGAGTCAGCCCTTCCAGTCTCTCCTTTCTGACAATTTTGCCAGCTTCCAACTCTCTCTATCCTCCCATTCCCCCTCCAGACAGGAGATGCCTACACAGTCTCAAGTGTCCACCTGATATAATTAGCTCACTCTTCATCAGCATCTCTCTCCTACCCACTGTCCAGTCCGTTTCATGTCTGATGAGTTGTCTTCGGGGATGGTTTCTGTCCTGTGCCAACAGAAGGTTTGGGGACCATGACCGCCGGGATTCCTCTAGTCTCAGTCAGACCATTAAGTATGGTCTTTTTAGAGTCATTGAATTTTATATGCCAGAATTGTATTAGTATTTGCACGTGTATAATCAACAATTGTTATTGTCAGTTAATTTTGTGCTTTGCTGCTAACCACAGGGTTGGCAGTTCGAGCCTACCAGCCACTCCTTGGAAACCCTATGGAGCAATTTTACTCTGTCCTATAGGGTCTTTGTGAATCGGAATCAACTCAACAACAGGGGTTTTATATTAAAGTTGGCTAGTTTTTAATTGAAAATATTTTCTATTTCTTAAAGTTGTTCTGCAATAAGAATTATCCAGAACTTTTGAATTTTAAAAAAGCCATCAGTAGTCTTTTGATTTCATATCCCAATTGAGGAACAAGTGATAAACTTTTACTAATTGCCACTTCTTCCAAGTGCAGTTTAAATGTAAATTTCCCCAATTAATATAACAGGACTAAGTAAAATTAAAAATGCCGTTCTTGACATGCTTCTTGAGTTAAATTTAGATGAATAATTGTTAACTTCTATTTTAATGATTCATTCTCCAACCATCCCTTAGGTCTGGCATATAGATAGATAGATAGACAGTTAGATAGATAGATGATAGATGCTGCTGATGATAGGTAGATAGACAGATGATAGATAGATAGATAGATGATAGACAGATAGACAGATAGATAGACAGACAGATAGATGATAGATAGATAGATAATAGATAGATAGGTTTTAGGTAGGTAGATAGATAGATGATAGATAGATAGACGATAGATAGATAGACAGATGATAGATAGATAGATGAAAGAAAGACAGATAGATGATAGATAGAAAGACAGGTAGGTAGATAGATAGACGATAGATAGATAGGTAGGTAGGTAGGTGGGTAGGTAGGTGGGTAGACAGGTAGGTAGATAGGTAGGTAGATGATAGGTAGGTAGGTAGGTAGGTAGGTAGATCGATCGATCTTTTTTTTTTGGAGGGCTTTGTCAATGAATTCCTATTTACACTTACAGATGTTATCTACATAACCACCAATTCATTTAGAAGAGCTAAAATATTCCTGACCCACAAATGTTAATATAATTTTTATTACAATGTATGGCCAATACAAATTCAAAATTGAAAAATGGAGTCGAGAAGTTTTTTTTAAAGAATATTATACCAAGTTTAACCAACAGTGCAATTCTAAACTATATATATGAAGGAATTGAGTGAAAGATTTTTCACAACATGTGAACATGTCTCTAGTCTATCATCATGAAGATATTTACAAGGGGAGTAATAACTCACGTTGGCAAATCATCTAAATGTTTTATCCCCATATTATATTTTTATTCTGTGATCAATTTTAAAGAAACGTTATTTTTATTTTATTTTTCAAAATGCCCATTGCTCAACAGACACAGATTCAGTGCATAAAAACCCAAAACCAAACCCATTGCTGTTGAATTGATTCTGACTCATAGTACCCTATAGGACAGGGAAGAACTGCCCCATAGAGTTTCCACGGAGTGCCTGGAGGATTCAAACTGCTGACCTTTTGGTTAGCAGCCATAGCACTTAACTACTACACTACCAGGGTTTGCTATATAAAAACAGGGAGAGACATAGTCACCTAAGCTGATTAAAGGGAATCCTACTGCATTTAATAATCATTTTGTTTTCTCTCAAAGGTCAATCAATGTTGTTAATGGAATTTTCAGATATGGTCTGCTTTGTTTTGATTTAAGCCGTGAAGACAGAAAATCAAACTTTTGGAGCAGAGTTTATACTTCTTGGCCTTTTCCAATATGGCCAAATGAACAAGATACTCTTTGTTGCCATTACTGTCATCTTCTCAGTGGCTTTGATGGGAAATATCATACTGATCCACCTCATCCGATTGGACACTCTGCTCCACACTCCCATGTACTTCCTCCTCAGTCAGCTCTCCTTCATTGACATGATGTACATCTCCACCACGGTACCCAAGATGGCAGCAAACTTCCTGTCAAATAGTAAGACCATTACTTTTTTCGGTTGTGAGATTCAAACCTTTCTGTTTTTGACTCTTGGTGGAACTGAAGCTCTTCTTGGTTTCATGTCTTATGATAGACACGTAGCGATCTGTCACCCTTCACATTATCCTGTGCTCACGAGCAAGACAATCTGTTTGTCCATGGTCACATGTGCATGGGCCAGTAGTTCTATCAATGCTTTAATACATACACTGTATGTATTTCAACTTCCATTCTGTACATCTCGGATCATTAACCACTTTTTCTGTGAAGTTCCATCTCTAATGTCTTTGGTGTGTCAGGACACCTCCCAGTATGAGTATACTGTCCTCTTTAGTGGCCTTGTCATTCTGTTACTACCGTTCATGGCCATTCTGGCTTCCTATGCCCAGGTGCTTATTGCGGTGTACCAGATGAGCTCAGGTAAAGGGCAGACAAAAGCCATCTCCACGTGTTCCTCTCATCTGATTGTGGCAAGCCTATTCTATGGGGCTACTCTCTCCACCTATACAAGGCCACATTCCTTGCATTACCCTGAGGAAGATAAAGTGGTGGCGGTGTTTTACAGTATCATTACACCTCTTCTGAACCCATTTATCTACAGTCTGAGGAATAAGGAGGTCATGGGGGCCATGAGAAGAGTGCTGGGAAAATAGACATTTGTACAGAAAATATGACTTTAGGAACCCTTTATAGTTTGAGACTGAACAACATGATTTGATTAGCCTACTGTCTAGAAAGAAGTAAGCTCAAAGAAATGTTTACAAAATAAATAAATGTAACAATGCCTTGGTTTCTACACTTCTCAGAAATAACTAAAGCTTTGTTATTGGAACTGGGCGGATTTGCCGTGTAAAAGGAAGAGAATGGTTGCCATTTTCAACTTTATCTTCTAAAGCAATAGATTTAATCCCTGTCAACACAATGCTCCCATGTCATAACAAATTTTTAGTACCTTTTTAATATTCTGAAATAAAATGCACATGAAATATAATTTACCATATAATACATAATATCAGGAAAATACATATGATGACCAAACTATAATATAGAGCAAAACGCATACATCCACTTATTTATTTATTTATTCATTCATTGAACCAGGGCTTTAATGCTTTAACTCTGTATGTGACACTGTTATAGGCACTGGTGAAATGGGATTAAACAAGAAAAAACTGACAAAAGTCTCTGCTCTCATGAAGTTTACGTTTTATCGTGGGGAGAAAGACAGTATATAAAATTAACTGGTAAAGCGACCTTATATGAGTCGGATTCAACTCGACAGCACTGGGTTTGGGTAAATTTCAGAGTATACCAAAAAGTATTAATCACCATGAAGAAGAACTAAGTGGAAAATTGGAATCAGGAAAACAGAGGATATTTGCAATATTAAGTCAAATAGTCAGAGAAGGGAGAATCAAGAATATGACTTTTGTCAAAAACTAAAAGGAGTCGAGGAAGAGAGACAAGTGGATATTTGTGGATAAATGTTCTGGGAAGAGCAAAGAACAAGTGAGAACTCCCTGAGGTGGGGACATGCCCAGCATAGTCACAAAAGATCAAGGAGTAAATTGGTGAGACACAGGAAATAGGTATATGTTTTGGGGCCGGGTCTTACAGTGTAAATTAGATCAACGTGAGGATTGTGGCTTTGAACCTAAAACAATGGGCTACCTTTGCAGAATTGTGGTAGAGAACTGATGTGGGCAGGAGAAAGCCATTGCAGTAGTCCAGCTGTGACAAGATATTACCTTGGACCAAGCTGATATTAGTGGAGAGGCAAAGACTGGGCAGAATCAGGAGACTGGGAGAAAGCAGACATTTGAGTTTTGTGGACACATGGGATGGGAAATACTATGAAATAAGAAGCTTTCAGAATTGAGCTAAAACTTGAAATTAACAACTGGAAGTGTGGAACTGTCATCATTACAGCTTGAGGGAAATCACAGGTGGAGCATTTCATCATTCGTCATCTCTTATGCTACTTTCATGTTAATGCCTTAGGCCCACAGTTACAATCATTATTCTGGCTTCTATCGCCATTAAATAGAAGCTCTTATTTCTCATCACCATTGAGTCGAAACTTTTAAATCAGAAAATAAGTTCTCTTTGATGTCTGGCTTCTTTTCCTAAACATGTTTAAAAGGTTCAACCATATTTTTGAGTGTCTCCATCATTTTTATTACAAAGCTGAATTCCATCATATGGCTTAGAATAATTATTTCCATTCTGATGTCAGAAATGTTTGACTATAATGAATAAAACTACCATAAAGCTTCCTGTACAAGTGTTTTTTGAGAACACGTGAACTCAATTCTCTTGTACATATACCTAAATTGAAATTGCTTAGTCATAAATTAGGCACATGTTTAGCTCTAATAAAAAAAAAAAAAAATTTTTTTTTTTAGCGTTATCCAAAGTGGATTTAATCATTTATTTTCCAATCAGTAGTATATAAAAACTTCTTAGAGTCTGAGTGTTGATAATAAATAATGCAGTGGGTTGCTAAACTACTTGCTGCTAAATATAAAGTGGAATATAAACCATGAGAGCAAAATACAACCAGTGTGCCATCAGTGCATGAACAATGGTATTGGAAGAAAGTGTATATTTCTGTGAAATATTTTAGAGATTCACTGACAAGATTTTTTTGGATCCATTGTCAATAATTTTAATAATAATTATATGTAATGGCCTTTAGGAATGCTCATTTCTGGTTCAAGACAAAATGTGTTTATTGGTCTATGAATGCCTTACTTCGGTCAGTTTGTTTATAATATAATGCATACCTGTAAGTTCACCACCCAACCCAACAACTAAAATAGTAAATTTATCTTTAGTGCTCCTCCAACTCTTGGCGACCCCATGTGTGTCAGAGTAGAACTGTTCTTGGTAGGGTTTTCAACGGCTTATTTTTCTAATGTGGATCACCAATCCGTTCTCCTGAGGTGCCTCTGGGTAGACTCGAACCACCAGACTTTCAGTTAGCAGTGACTATGTTAACTGTTCGCACCATCCAGGGACTCTTCATATCCTCCTATACCTCTGGGTAGACTCGAACCACCAAGGTTTCATTTAGCAGTGACTATGTTAACTGTTCGCACCATCCAGGGACTCCTCACATCCTCCTATACCTCCACCATCATTCTGAATTTTTGGTTTTTTAATTCTCTTGCTATAATTATAATATAGAATTCATAGGGTATTAGAAAATATTTTTAGATGCTGTAGAACTTAATAAAGGGGCCTTAAGTTGTAGATAATCTTTTTGAAAATTGTTTTTTCAGTTGACATTACTAACGCTCCAGGTTGAATGAAATGACAGCCCATTCTATTTTATTATTGAATGGCATTCTATTTTAAGACTATACTACACATTTATCCATTTTTTGTTGTTGGTGTTGTTGCTGATAGATGCTTGTTTTATTTCTAGTTGTCTACTATTATATACAATGCACTTATAAACATTGTTGCATTTGTCTCCTGTTTCCCATAAACAAGAGTTTGTATTTTGTATATATCTACGAATGAAATTGGTCTTGAAATTACTTAAGTGTGTAAACCATTTGTGTTTTACATAAAGTTTGAAATTCTAATTTATACTTACTATCAAAAACAAAAATAATAAATCCATATTTTAATAAATGTACATTCAAATTTAATGAATTTTAACATATTTAAATATTTTTCACACAGATTGCATGAAAGTTCACATCTGCAGACCACATCAGTCAGTGAAGTATATGGTTGTATGTCCAGTTGCTAGCTTCTTGATCTTGGCCTTAGAGTTTTATACATCCTTGATCTTTTATTATTGTAATTAATTTTTGTAGTATTTTTGACCATTTTCATGCTTTTGAGTTCCAATAGAGCCTAAACCTGACTAAACACGATGCCTAAACTTCAATAGCTATAGCTGACAAACTTTTTTTAAGTAAATAGCAATTTGAAGGATGATTTGTGTCAGTTATACAGAATAAAGAAATCCATATACAGTACATTCACAACTAATCAGATAGATTATCGCAAATTGAACAAACCTATATGAAAGTAATAACATATTATTAGCACTTGAGAAGATTCCTCATGCCTCCCCCTAGCTGCTACCCATACTTACTTGTAATGAAACAATTATATTTAAGTGCATTATCCATGAATTATACTGAACAATGAAAAAATAAATCATTTCAATTATTATATAAATTCAATATAATCCCCATTAGAATCCCATCAGTGTGTGCATGTGTGTGTGTTTAATTTACAAGTTGGCTATAGAATTTATATAAAATGATGCAAAAAACAGTAATAGCTCAAAGGGAATTTTAAAAATAATAAAATGAGATGCATCATTCTATGTGATATCAAAAATTTGTATTGATATAATTATAGACCAATGGAAGAGAATACATAATTCAGATGCACACATATGTGTACAATGATGAGTCACATATGTCAGGTGCTTGTATGGGGAGTGATAAAAGGATACACATTTCAGTGAAAGTTGTTGGATCAATTGTATATCCGTGTATATTTTTAAAAAATGAGATGTGGATAATGTCAGTGAAAATGACCAAGTTGATAGCCTCAGATAGCTTCTGTGGAGGGCCTGTTCCTGCACAGAAACAACGACAAAGCAAAAAGTGTTAAAATCAACTTTTTTAGAAATTTAGAAAGTTTTAAAATATTTACAGCAACCAAGCAAATACTGAAATAAGAGAAAACCAGAAAACCAAACCCACTCCCGTCAAGTCGATTGCGACTCATAGCGACCCTATAGGACAGAGTAGAGCTGCACTATAGAGTTTCCGAGGAGCGTCTGGTGGATTCGAACTGCTGACCTCTTGGTTAGCAGCCATAGCACTTAACCACTATGCCACCAGTGTTTCTGAAATAAGAGAAAGGCCACTTAAAAACATCAGGAGAGGGGATGTTACAGAAAACAGTGTGTTAAGAAGGTATAGGATTCGTTCCCTCCACTGAAGCAATGAAAAAAACCAAAAACCAAACCCAATGCCATCGAGTCGACTCCCACTCATAGCGACCCTATAGAACAGAGTAGAACTGCCCCATAGAGTTTCCAAGAAGCGCCTGGAGGCTTCGAACTGCCGACCCTTTGGTTAGCGCCTGGAGGCTTCGAACTGCCGACCCTTTGGTTAGCAGCCGTAGCACTTAACCACTAGGCCACCAGGGTTTCCCTGAAGCAATGAATAAGTGGGAAAAAAACCTGACAGAATAAACATTAAGTGCTTCATGAGAAAAGATGCTGTTGAATTTTGATGAAAAATGGTGGCATTTTTGTTTATTCACCTACTATCCCCCATTCTCCACTTGGCAGCTGCCATGAAGACAGCAGCCCACATTCCTGGTGTGGCTTGCTGGTGCCAGGGTGTGGACAAGACAGATCTTTTTTCTAAAAATGTTGTTGTTGTTTATTTTGACCAATCTGGTAGTTCCAGAGATACTTGCTCTGAGATAGGCCTTGGCTTTATTCCTCTCAGACATGAGTGGCTACCAGGTGGTATCTGTCTGTGAAAAGCCTTAAAGACATATAATGCCATAACCAGCTTAGGTAAGGAATGGAGAACAGGGAAGGAAGCAGACAAACCTGATAGCCTGGAAAAGAAGAGGCTGACGAGGCAGATGCATGGGAGAATAAATTGTAGAGATACTGAATGTACTGAAGGATCAGAGATCCAATGTACATACCCAGGTTGAATGCATGCTCAGACAAGACCTGAGAGGACCCTAGGTTTGAGCCTCTGGCAGATCTTTGGGCTCTGCACAAATGGAGGTGTAGACTAAGGCCCAGTTGTAGGTGGCCTGGCTAAGCATTGAAAGAGTACCTAATTCAGAGTCAATCTTCAATGACCAGGAAAGGGTTTTTAGTTTTCTTTTTCTTCTCTTTTTGACTCCAAAAAAGGTCTCTATCAGGTTACTGGTTGACCACTAAAATAACTGAAGATAGACTTCAGTGACCACACATGGCAAAGAAAACAGTCTATGAAAAATAATAAATACATACAAACAAATAAATAGTTTGGAAATGTCACTAAACAGATGAGCACTAGGTAGGCTGGAGAATCTGCTTTTCAGAGTTAACACATAAAATTCACAAAGCCGAGTGTTTGGTAAAAATACTAGGCATGCCAAGAAACAGGAAGTACAACCAATTCACAGGAAAAAAAAAAATCGGTGAAAGCAGTCCCTGAAGAACCAATGACATAGAATTGCTAGGCAAATCGTTTAAATCTACTGTGTTAAACGTGGTCAAAGACCTAAAGGAAAACAGGAGAATGTCTCAACGAATAGAGAATATCAATAATGACAAAGAAATTATAAAGAAGGCATCAAATAGAAATTAACATCAATCTTTCTCAAACTTTTCCAAAAACTAAAAAGAAGGAATAATTTGTAACTCAATCCATGATGCTATCAGCATCCTGATATTTAGCCAGACAAAGCCATCAGAAAAAAATATTGCATAGAAATATCTATGGAAATCCTCAACAAAATAGTAAAACTCCAATCCAGCAGCATATTAAAAGGACCATATGCCATAACCCTGTGTGCTTTGTCCCACAAGTGCAGCATATATAAAAGTCAATCAGTGTAATGCAACACATTAATAGAACGTAGGGAGAGGGGGATGATCTATCAACTGATGCAGAAAAAAGCGTTTAACAAAAAAACACTCAAAAATCAGGAATAAAAGCGAACTTCCTATTGTGTGAGAGTCAAAAATGGCCTCTGTGTATTAGCCCCAAGTTATTTACTTCTTCAAGTAAGCCGAGGCGTATTATATGGAAAAAAAAAAAAAAACTGGCATGAAACTCAAACTTGTACATGTCCAACTGATTTAAAAATAGCCCAAATAAGCAGATTTTTAGCCACTTAGGACCTGCCTGTTTTACATACCCTGCAAAAGTGGACTCAACTTCTGCTAGTCCTGAAAAAAAAAAAAAAAAGATAAATTCCTGTAGTTATAAAGACCCTAGGATGCTGCTGCTTTTAGAGCTCTCTGACCCAGAGACTTATCGCCTGGCTGCAGGAGGATATCGCTTCTCACCCCTGGGAGCTTTCTTGCTCTCTTCTCCTTCTGATGCTACCTGTGACTCTAGCCTCTGGAAGACCTTCTGCTACAGGGACCACCCCCTTGCATGTGACTTTCAATGTGTTGGCCCCATTAAATAGCTTGTTGTGCAATACTGTCATATAGCTCTGAATTTCCTTCACCTCAGTACACTTCCTTAAAATGATAAAGG
This sequence comes from Loxodonta africana, assembly GCF_030014295.1. Taxonomy (NCBI): domain Eukaryota; kingdom Metazoa; phylum Chordata; class Mammalia; order Proboscidea; family Elephantidae; genus Loxodonta; species Loxodonta africana. The sequence goes on along the minus strand of NW_026975250.1, from coordinate 5,717 downwards.
ACAGTTGTGAAAAACCAACACTTAACATTATACTCAATGGTGAAAGACTGAAAGATTTTGCCATAAAATCAGGAACACGGCAAGGATATCTCTTTTCCCTACTTCTATTCAACACTGTGGTCTTTTTGTTCGCCTCTGTGAATGTGAAAACTGGACAATGAAAAAAGAAGGCAGGAGAAGTACTGATGCGTGGAAGTGTGGTGTTGGTGAAGAATATTGAATGTACCATGGATTAACAAAAGAACAAAAAAATCAGTCTTACAATAAAACAGTGAAATGTTCCTTAGGAATGAGGATGGCAAGACTTCATCTTACTTACTTTGGACACATTATCTGCAAAGACCGATCACTAGGAAAAGAAGTCCTGTTAGGTGAAGTAGAAGATCACAAAAATAAAGGAAAACCCTCAAAAAGATGGATTGACCCAATAACCACAACAATGGACTCAAACATACCAACAATCATTAGGATGGCATGGGACCAGGGAAAGTTTCTTTCTCTTATATATTAGGTTACTTTGAGTAGAAGCCAACTAAATAGTAACCGCTCTCAACAACATTCAGCGCAAGACATCAACAACAACACAGCTACAGCTTATCTTCATATAAAACAAAAACCACCACCAGTTGCAGTAGAATCAAACGCAACTCACAGTGACCCGCTGGGTGTCGGAGTAGAACCGGGCTCCGTCAGTAGGCCGCACTGTGTGTCTGTACCATAATTTGTTTCCCATTCGTCTGTTGATGAGCATTTAGGTTGTTTACATCTTTGTGCTGTTGTGAATGGTGCTCCCATGAACATGGTATGCATATGTCTATTCCTGCGACTGCTCTTACTTCTCTTGGGTATATTCCTGAGTGGGATTGCTGGATCTTATGGTATTTCTACTTCTAGCTTTTTAAGGAAGCACCAGATTGTTTTCCAAAGTGATTGTATCATTTTACATTCTCACCAGCAGTGCATGAGAGTCCAATCTCTCCACAACCTCTCCAACATTTTTATTTTGTGGTTTATGGATTGACCAAACCCATCGCCATTGAGTCATTTCTGACTCATAGAGACCCTATAGGACAGAGTAGAACTGCCTTGTGGAGTTTCCAAGGAGCACCTGGTGAATTCCAACTGCCGACCTTTTGGTTAACAGCATTTAACCACTACACCACCAGGGTTTCCTTTTTTTGGATTAGCGCCAGTGTTATTGGGGTGATAAGACATCTCTTTGTTGTTTTAATTTGCATTTCTCTGGTGGCTAATGATCATGAGCATTTCCTCATGTGTACATTAGCCACCTGAATATCTTTTTTGGTGCAGTGTCTGTTTATATGCTTTGCCCATTTTTAATTTTTTTTATTTGTCTTTTTGTAGTTGAGGTGTTGCTGTACTTTGTAGATTTTAATGATTAGACCCTTCCCAGATATGTCATAGTTAAAAATTTCTTCCCAATCTGTAGGTTCTGTTTTTACTCTTTTCATGAGCATAACTGACTTTTAGCAGACCCCAGTTATCTAGTTTCTGATGTTTCTGCATTGTTGGTTATGGTTTGTATTCTGTTTATGTCGTGTATCAGGCCTCCTAGCATTGTCCCTATTTTTTCTTCCGTGATCTTTATCATTTTAGGTTTTATATTTAGGTCTTTGATCATTTTGAGTTAGTTTCTGTGCATGATGTGAGGTATGGGTCCTGTTTCATTTTTTTGCAGACAGATATCCAGTTACGCCAGCACCACTTGTTAAAAAGACTGTCTTTTCCCCCATTTAATGGACTTTGGGCCTTTGTCAACTATCAGCTGCTCATAGGTGCATGGATTTACGTCTGGGTTCTCAATTTTGTTATATTGGTCTACGTGTCTGTTGTACCAGTACCAGGCTGTTTTGACTATCATGGTGGTATAACAGGTTTTAACATCAGGTAGTGTGAGGCCTCCCACTTTGTTCTTCTTCAGTAATTCTTCACTTATTTGGGGCTTCTTCCTTTTCCATATGAAGTTTGTGATTTGTTTCTCCAACATGCTAAAAGTTGTCATTGGAATTTGAATTGAGATTGCATTGTATCTGTAGATCACTTTGGGAAGAACTGACATTTTCATAGTGTTGAGTCTTCCTGTCTATCAGCATGGTATGTTTTTCCACTTATTTAGGTCTCTTTTGATTTCTTGTAATAGTGTCTTGTAGTTTTCTTTGTGTAGGTTTTTTACATCTCTGTTTAAATTTATTCCTAAATACTTTATCTTCTTGAGGGCTATTATAATGGTATTGATTTGGTGATTTCCTCTTGGAAGTTCTCTCTTTTGGTGCAGAGGAATCTGACTGACTTATGTATGTTTATCTTATATCCTGATATTTTGCAAAATCTTCTATTTTAGTTGTAGTAGTTTTCTTGTGGATTTTGGGGGGTTTTCCATGTATAAAACCATATCATCTGCAAATAGGGATACTTTTACTTCTTCGTTACCAATTTGGATGCACTTTATTTCTTTTTCTTGCCTTATTGATCTGGCTAGGGCCTCCAGTACAATGTTGAATATGAGTGGTGACAAAGGGCATCCATGTCTGGTTCCCCTTCTCAAGGGGAATGCTTTAAGACTCTTCATTTAGGATGATGTTGGTTGTTGGCTTTGTATAAATGGCCTTTATTATGTCCAGGAATTTTCCTTCTATTCCTATTTCGCTGAGAGTTTTTATCATGAATGGGTGTTGGACTTTTTAAAATACCTTTTCTGCATCAGTTGATAAGATCATGTGGTTCTTGTCTTTTGTTTTATTTATGTGATGGATTACATTATTGTTTTTCTAATGTTGCACCATCCCTGCATACCTGGTATGAATCCCACGTGGTCATGGTGAATTATTTTTTGATATGTTGTTGAATTCTATTGGCTAGAATTTTGTTGAGGATTTTTGGGTCTATATTCATGAGGGATATTGGTCTGTAATTTTCTTTTTTTTGTGGATCTTTACCTGACTTTTCTATCATGGTTATGTTGGCTTCATAGAATGAGTTTGCGAGTATTTCATCCTTTTCTATGCCTGAAATGCCTTTGGTAGTAATGGTGTTAACTCTTCCCTGAAAGTTTGGTAGAATTCTCCAGTGAAGCCGTCTGGGCCAGGGCTGTTTTGTTGGTGGTGGTTTTTATTTTTTTAATTATCTCTTCAATCTCTTCTTTTGTTGTGGGTTTATTTAATTTTTCTACCTCAGTTTGTGTTAGTTTAGGTAAGTAGTGTGTTCCTAGAAATTTGTCCATTTCTTCTAGATTTTCAAATTTGTTAGAGTACAATTTTTCATAGTATTCTGTTATGATCCTTTTTATTTCCATTGGGTCTGTTGTGATATCACCCATTCCATTTCTTATTTAGGTTATTTGCTTCCTCTCCTGTTTTTTCTTTTGTCAATTTGACCAATGGTTTATTGATTCTGTTGATCTTTTCAAAAAACCATCTTTTAGTATTGTCTACTCTTTCAATTGTTTTCCTATTCTCTATCTCATTCATTTCTGCTCTAACCTTTATTATTTCCTTTCTTCTGGTGCCTGAGGGCTACTTTTGTTTCTCTCTATTTGTTCAAGTTGTAGGGTTAACGTTTTGATTTTGGCACTTTCTTCTTTTTGAATGTGTGCATTTATTGTTGTAAATTGACCTCTAAGCATTGCTTTTGCTGTTTTCCAAAGGTTCTGGTAAGACATGTTTTCATTCTTCATTTAATTCTATGAATTTATTTTTTCCATCCTTGATTTCTTCTATAATCCAGTAGTTTTTAAGCAAGGTGTTGTTCTGTTTCCACGTATTTGATTTTTTTTCCTTGCTGTTTCTGTTATTGATTTCTAATTTTATGTCATTATAATCAGAGGATACTCTTTCTTAAGGTCAGCTGATTAACAATTTTAATTCCATGTACAATCTTAATTCTCCTTTGCCATGTAACTTAACATATTCACAGATTCCAGGGATTGAGACAAGGACACCTTTGGAGAATCTTTTTCCTATCTTCCGTATTGATATTTTGTAAAACCATGTCTGTTCAACAGGCAGACATCAAGGCCAGCTCCTGGCAATACAAAAACCTAATTGATAGTGCCAGGTCACCTCCCAGATGTCAAAAAATATTCTACTTCTTCTTCTAGGATATTTGTACTCAGTTCTCTTCCCTTTGAGTTAATTCATCTCACTGTACTACTATGACTTTTTGTTTAACTGTATCTGTTTACAAACTTCAATAAAATTAAAAATATCTCTAGTGCAGTAAAAAATGTATTAAAATAATTCATTAAACAAGTACAAATTTGCAATGACTATAGTGGCTATTGTGCCAGTCTGCCTCAACAAAGGTCTCCCTTACCCTCTCTGGCCCGGTATTTCCCCAAGCATGAGGTCCTGCATTAGATTGATCCCTCCTAATGGTTTGTCCAAAGGAAGTGAGTCAGACAATGTTCTGTTGTGATCCATAAGTTTTACATTGGCTAATTATTGGAAATAGACCACCAGACCATTTTCCTAGTCTAATCTTTTTAAGGTTTTAACCTTGGGCAGTTACTTAACTTTACTAAGATCCAGTTTCATCAAAAGTCAGTGGGAGCTAAAAATAACATTATCTTCATGAATCTGCTTCGATGAAATCATGCAAATAGACTGTTAGGAACGATATAGCTCACTCAGTAATTTCTCAATAAATATATTTTTTATAATTTTTATTGTGCTTTAAGTGAAAGTTTACAAATCAAATCAGTCTCTCACACAAAAACTTATATACACCTTGCTACATACTCCCAATTGCTATCCCCCTAATGAGACAGCCCGCTCTCTCCCTACACTCTCTCTTTTCGTGTCCATTTCATCAGCTTCTAATCCCCTCCACCCTCTCATTTCCCATCCAGGCAGGAGATGCCAACATAGTCTTAAGTGTCCACCTGATCCAAGAAGCTCACTCCTCACCAGCATCCCTCTCCAACCTATTTTCCAGTCCAATCCATGTCTGAAGAGTTGGTTTCAGGAAAGGTTCCTGTCCTGGGCCAACAGAAGGTCTGGGGGCCATGACCACCAGGGTCCTTCTAATCTCAGTCAGACCATGAAGTCTGGTCTTTCTATGAGAATTTGGGGTCTGCATCCCACTGCTCTCCTGCTCCCTCAGGGGTTCTCTGTTGTATTCCCCGTCAGGGCAGTCATCGGTGGTAGCCGAGCACCATCTAGTTCTTCTGGTCTCAGGATGATGTAGTCACTGGTTCATGTGGCCCTTTCTGTCTCTTGGGCTCGTAATCACCTTGTGTCCTTGGTCTTCTTCATTCTCCTTTGATCCAGGTGGGTTGAGACCAATCGATGCATCTTAGATGGCTGCTTGCTAGCGTTTAAGACCCCAGATGCCACTCTTCGAAGTGGGATACAGAATGTTTTCTTAATAGATTTTATTGTACCAATTGACTTAGATGTCGCCTGAAACCATGGTCCCCAGACCCCTGCCCCTGCTACGCTGGCCTTTGAAGTATTCAGTTTATTCAGGAAACTTCTTTGCTTTTGGTTTAGTCCAATTGTGCTGACCTCCCCTGTATTGTGTGCTGTCTTTCCCTTCACCGAAAATAGTTCCTATTACTATCTAAACCCCTTTCCCGCCCTCCCTCGCTCCCCCCTCTGGTAATGACAAAAGAATGTTTTCTTCTCAGTTTAAACTATTTCTCAAGTTCTTAGGGCACCTTGGTTCCTTCCATCTTTTTGCTATTATAAACAGTGCTG